>NW_026137444.1:0-29949 GCF_009805555.1 Andrographis paniculata | reverse complement strand
AACACTACGTAATACATCCGAAAAGCACTATAATTAGACCTATAGAGCACAAACTAAGTATAATCTATAAAATTCTATATAATATAAAGGAAAAGCATTGAAAAAATAAAAGCGCTAAATATGATAATTTTTAACACTCTAAAACAAATACGAAAAATACTGTAAGTAGAACTATAGAGCACAAAGTATAATCCCATAAAGTGCAATATAATGAAAACAAACGGCATTCAAGAAACAAAAGCACTAACTCTATTCCCTTACAACACTACGTAATACATCCGAAAAGCACTATAACTACACCTATAGAGCACAAACTAAGTATAATCTATAAAATACTATATAATATAAAGGAAAAACATTGAAAAAACAAAAGCGCTAAATATGATAGTTTTTAACACTCTATAACAAATACGAAAAACACTGTAATTAGAACTATAGAGCACAAACTATAATAAAATATAATGAATAGAAAAGGCAGTCAAGAAAGAAAAGCACTAATTGTATTCCCTTAAAACACTATGTAATACAAACGAAAAGCACTATAATTAGAACTATAGAGTAGAAAGTAAGTGTAATCTATAAAATGCTATATAATATAAAGGAAAAACATTGAAAAAACAAAAGCGCTAAATATAAATATTTTAAAAACTCTATAACAAATATGAAAAACACCGTAATTAGAACTGTGGAGCACAAACTATAATTCTATAAAGTGCTATATTATGAAAAGAAAAGGCAGTTAAGAAACAAAAGCACTAACTATATTCTTTTAAAACACTATGTAATACATACGAAAAGCACTAAAATTAGAACTATTGAGGACAAAGTAAGTATAATCTTTAAAATGCTGTATAATATAAAGGAAAAACATTGAAAAAACAAAAGCGCTAAATATGACAATGTTTAACACTCTATAACAAATACTAAAAACAGCGCAAATAGAACTATAGAGCACAAACTATAACCCTATAAAGTGCTATATAATGAAAAGAAAAGGCAGTGAAGAAACAAAAGCACTAACTATATTCCCTTAAAACACTATGTAATACATACGAAAAGCATTATAATTAGAACTATACAGCACAAAGTAAGTATAATCTATAAAATGCTATATAATAAGTAAAATGCTATATAATATATAGGAAAAACAATGAAAAAAACAAAGCGCTAAATATGATAATTTTTAACACTATAACAAATACGAAAAACACTGTAATTAGAAATATGGAGCACAAATTATAATCTTATAAAGTACTATATAATAAAAGGAAAAGGCTGTCAAGAAACAAAAGCACTAACTGTATTCCCTTAAAACACTATGTAGTACATACGAAAAGCACTATAATTAGAACTATAGAGCACAAAGTCAGTATAATCTATAAAATGCTATATAATATAAACGAAAAACACTGAAAAACAAAAGCGCTAAATATAATAATTTTAAGCACTCTATGACAAATACGAAAAACAAGGTAATTAGAACTATAAAATACAAAGTATAATCCTATAAAGTGCTATATAATTAAAAGAAAAGCCTGTCAAGAAACAAAAGCACTAACTGTATTCCCTTAAAACACTACGTAGTACATACGAAAAGCACTATAATTAGGACTATAGAGTACAAAGTAAATATAATCTATAAAATGCTATATAATATAAAGGAAAAACATTGAAAAAACAAAAGCGCTAAATATGATAAATTTTAACACTCTATTACAAATACGAAAAACACTGTAAATAGAACTATAGAGCACAAATTATAATCCTATAAGGTGCTATATAATGAAAAGAAAAGGCAGTCCAGAAACAAAAGCACTAACTATATTCCCTTAAAACACTATGTAATACATCCGAAAGGCATTATAATTAGAACTATATTGTACAAAGTAAGTATAATCTATAAAATGCTATATACTATAAAAGAAAAACACTGAAAAAACAAAAGCGCTAAATATAATAATTTTAAACACTCTATAACAAATACGAAAAACACTGTAATTAGAACTATGGATCACAAAGTATAATCCTATAAAATGCTATATAATTAAAAGAAAAGGCAGTCAAGCAACAAAAACACTAACTATATTCCCTTAAAACACTATGTAATACATACGAAAAGCACTAGAGCACAAAGTAAGTATAATCTATAAAATGCTATATAATATAAAGGAAAAAATTTAAAAAAATAAAGTGCTAAATATAATTATTTTAAAAACTCTATAACAAATATGAAAAACACTGTAATTAGAACTGTGGAGCACAAAGTATAATCCTATAAAGTGCTATATTATGAAAGAACAGGCAGTTAAGAAACAAAAGCACTAACTATATTCCCTTAAAACACTATGTAATACATACGAAAAGCACTATAATTAGAACTATTGAGCACAAAATAAGTATAATCTATAAAATGCAATATAATATAAAGGAAAAACACTGAAAAAGAAAAGCGCTAAATATAATAATTTTAAACACTCTTTAACAAATACGACAAACACGGTAATTAGAACTATAGAGCACAAAGTATAATCCTATAAAGTGCTATATAATTAAAAGAAAAGGCAGTCAAGAAACAAAACCACTAACTGTATTCCCTTAAAACACTATGTAACAACACATACGAAAAACACTATAATTAGAACTATACAACACAAAGTAAGTATAATCTATAAAATGCTATATAATAAGTAAAATGCTATATAATATATAGGAAAAACACTATGTAATACATACGAAAAGAAATGGCAGCCAAGAAACAAAAGCACTAACTGTATTCCCTTGAAACACTATATAATACATACGAAAAGCAGTATAATTAGAATTATAAAGCACAAAGTAAGTATAATTTATAAAATGCTATACAGTATAAAGGAAAAACATTGAAATAACAAAAGCACTAAATATGATAATTTTTAACACTCTATAACAAATACGAAAAACACTTTAATTAGAACTATGCAGCCCAAAGTATAATCCTATAAAGTGCTATATAATTAAAAGAAAAGGCTGTCAAGCAACAAAAGGACTAACTATATTCCCTTAGAACACTATGTAAAACATACAAAAAGCATTATAATTAGAACTATAGAGCACAAAGTAAATATAATCAATAAAATGCTATATAATATAAAGAAAAAACATTGAAAAAACAAAAGCGTTAAAGATGATAATTTTTTACATTCCATAAAAAATACGAAAAACACTGTAATTAGAAGTGTGGAGCACAAAGTATAATCCTATAAAGTGCTAAATAATGAAAAGAAAAGGCAGTCAAGAAACAAAAGCACTAACTGTATTCCCTTAAATCACTATGTAATACATACGAAAAGCACTATAATTAGACCTATAGAGCACAAAGTAAGTATAATCTATAAAATGCTATATAATATAAAGGAAAAACATTTAAAAAACAAAAGCACTAAATATAACAATTTTAAAAACTCTATAAGAAATTCGAAAAACACTGTAATTAGAACTATAGAGCACAAAGTATAATCCCATAAAGTGCTATATAATGAAAAGAAAAGGCTGTCAAGAAACAAAAGCACTAACTGTATTCCTTAAAAGACACTGTAATACATACGAAAAGCACTATAGTTAGAACTATAGAGCACAAAGTAAGTATAATCTATAAAATGCTATATAATATAAAGGAAAAACATTGAAAAAACAAAAGAGCTAAATATGATAATTTTTAACACTCTATAGCAAATACGAAAAACACTGTAATTAGAACAATAGAGCACAAACTATAATTCTATAAAGTGCTATATAATGAAAAGAAAAGGCTGTCAAGAAACAAAAGCACTAAATGTATTCTTTTAAAACACTATGTAATACATACAAAAAGCCCTATAACTAGAACAATAGAGCGCAAAATAAGTATAATCTATAAAATACAATATAATATAAAGGAAAAACACTGAAAAAGAAAAGCGCTTAATATAATAATTTTAAACAGTCTTTAACAAATACGACAAACACGGTAATTAGAACTATAGAGCACAAAGTATAATCCTATAAAGTGCTATATAATTAAAAGAAAAGGCAGTCAAGAAACAAAACCACTAACTGTATTCCCTTAAAACACTATGTAACAACACATACGAAAAACACTATAATTAGAACTATACAACACAAAGTAAGTATAATCTATAAAATGCTATAAAATATAAAGGAAAAACTTTGAAAAAACAAAAGCGCTAAATATGATAATGTTTAACACTCTTTAAGAAATACGAAAAACACTGTAAATAGAACTATGGAGCAATAACTATAATCGTATAAAGTGCTATATAATGAAAAGAAAAGGCAGTCAAGAAACAAAAGCACAAACTGTATTCCCTTAAAACACTATGTAATACATACGAAAAGATTGTAATTAGAACTATACAGCACAAAGTAAGTATCATCTATAAAATGCTATATAATATAAAGGAAAAACCATGAAAAAACATAAGCGCTAAATATGATAATTTTTAACACTTTATAAATAATACGGCAAAAACTGTAATAAAAACTATAGAGCACAAAGTATATTCCCATAATGTGCTATATAATGAAAAGAAAAGGCAGTCAAGAAACAAAAGCACTAATTATATTCCCTTAAAACACTATGTAATACATACGAAAAACACTATAATTAGAACTATAGAGCACAAAGTAACTATAATCTATAAAATGCTATATAATATAAAGGAAAAGCAACGAAAAAACAAAAGCGCTAAATATGATAATTTTTAACAATCGATAACAAATACGAAAAACACTGTAATTAGAACTATAGAGCACAAACTATAATCCTATAAAGTGCTGATAATGAAAGGAAAAGGCAGTTGAGAAAAAAAAGCACTAACTGTATTCTTTTAAAACACTATGTAATACATACGAAAAGCACTATAATTTGAATTACAGAGCTCAAAGTAAGTATAATCTATAAAATGCTATGTAATATAAAGGAAAAACCTTGAAAAAAAAACTGCTAAGTATAATTATTTTAAACACTCTATAACAAATACGAAAAACACTGTATTTAAAACTATGGAGCACAAAATATAATCCTATAAAGTGCTATATAATGAAAAGAAAAGACAGTCAAGAAACAAAAGCACTAACTATATTCCCTCAAAACACTATGTAATACATACGAAAAACACTATAATTACAACTATAGAGCGAAAGTAACTATAATCTATAAAATGCTATATAATATATAGGAAAAACAATGAAAAAACAAAAGCGCTAAATATGATAATTTTTAACAGTATAAGAAATACGACAAACACGGTAATAAAAACTATAGAGCACAAAGTATAATCTTATAAAGTGCAATATAATGAAAAGAAAAGTTAGTCAAGAAACAAAAGCACTAACAGTATTCCCTTTAAATACTATGTAATACATACGAAAAACACTATAATTAGAACTATAGAGCATAAAGTAACTATAATCTATAAAATGCTATACAATATAAAGGAAAAACACTGAAAAACAAAAGCGCTAAATATAATAATTTTAAGCACTCTATGACAAATACGAAAAACACGGTAATTAGAACTATAAAGCACAAAGTATAATCCTATAAAGTGCTATATAATGAAAAGAAAAGCCTGTCAAGAAACAAAAGCACTAACTGTATTCCCTTAAAACACTATGTAGTACATACGAAAAGCACTATAATTAGAACTATAGAGCACATAGTAAGTATAATCTTTAAAATGGTATATAATATAAAGGAAAAACATTGAAAAAACAAAAGCGCTAAATATGATAAATTTTAACACTCTATTACAAATACGCAAACCACTGTAAATAGAACTATAGAGCATGAACTATAATCCTATAAAGTGCTATATAATGAAAAGAAAAGGCAGTCAAGAAACAAAAGCACTAACTATATTCCCTTAAAATACTATGTAATACATCCGAAAACATTATAATTAGAACTATAGAGCACAAAGTAAGTATAATCTATAAAATGCTATATAATATAAAGGAAAAACACTGAAAAAACAAAAGCGCTAAATATAATTATTTTAAAAACTCTATAAAAAATACAAAAAACACTGTAATTAGAACTGTGGAGCACAAAAAATAATCCCATAAAGTGCTATATTATGAAAAGAAAAGGCAGTTAAGAAACAAATGCACTAATTATATTCCCTTAAAACACTATGTAATACATACGAAAAGCACTATAATTAGAACTATTGAGCACAAAGTAAGTATAATCTTTTAAATGCTATATAATATAAAGGAAAAACATTGAAAAAACAAAAGCGCTAAATATGACAGTGTTTAACACTCTATAAAAAACACTAAAAACACCCTAAATAGAACTATAGAGCACAAACTATAATCCTATAAAGTGCTATATAATGAAAAGAGAAGGCAGTGAAGAAAGAAAAGCACTAACTGTATTCCCTTAAAACACTATGTAATACATACGAAAAGCATTATAATTAGAACTATACAACACAAAGTAAGTATAATCTACAAAATGCTATATAATAAGTAAAATGCTATATAATATTTAGGAAAAATAATGAAAAAACAAAAGCGCTAAATATGATAATTTTTAACACAATAACAAATATGAAAAACACTGTAATTAGAACTATGGAGCACAAATTATAATCTTATAAAGTGCTATATAATAAAAATAAAAGGTAGTCAAGAAACAAAAGCACTAACTGTATTCCCTTAAAACACTATGTAACACATACGAAAAGCATTTTAATTAGAACTATGGAGCACAAAGTAAGTATAATCTATAAAATTCTATATAATATAAAGGAAAAATATTGAAAAAACAAAAGCGCTAAATATAATTATTTTAAACACTCTATAACAAATACGAAAAACACTGTAAATAGAACTATAGAGCAATAACTATAATCCTATAAAGTGCTATATAATTAAAAGAAAAGGCAGTCAATAAACAAAAGCACTAACTACATTCCCTTAAAACACTATGTAATACATACGAAAAGCATTGTAATTAGAACTATACAGCACAAAGTAAGTATAATCTATAAAATGCTGTATGATATAAACGAAAAACATTGAAAAAACAAAAGCGCTAAATATGATAATTTCTAACACTCTATAACAAATACGACAAACACGGTAATAAAAACTATAGAGCACAAAGTATATTCCTATAATCTGCTATATAATGAAAAGAAAAGGCAGTCAAGAAACAAAAGCACTAATTGTATTCCCTTAAAACATTATGTAATACATACAAAAAGCATTATAAATGGAACTATACACCACAAAGTAAGTATAATCTATAAAATGCTATATGATATAAAGGAAAAGCAACGAAAAAACAAAAGTGCTAAATATGATAATTTTTAACACTCGATAACAAATACGAAAAATACTGTAATTAGAACTATAGAGCACAAACTATAATCCTATAAAGTGCTATATAATGAAAAGAAAAGGCAATCACGAAAAAAGAGCACTAACTGTATTCTTTTAAAACACTATGTAATACATACGAAAGGCACTATAATTTGAACTATAGAGCACAAAGTAAGTATAAACTATAAAATGCTATGTAATATAAAGGAAAAACCTTGAAAAAAAAAAGCGCTAAGTATAATAATTTTAAGCACTCTATGACAAATACGAAAAACATGGTAATTAAAACTATAAAGCACAAATTATAATTTTATAAAGTGCTATATAATGAAAAGAAAAGGCTGTCAAGAAACAAAAGCACTCATTGTATTCCATTAAAATACTATGTAATACATACGAAAAGCACTATAGTTAGAACTATAAAGCACAAAGTAAGTATAATTTATAAAATGCTATATAATATAAAGGAAAAACACTGAAAAACAAAAGCGCTAAATACAATAATTTTAAACACTCTGTAACAAATACGACAAACACGGTAATTAGAACCATAGAGCACAAAGTATAATCCTATAAAGTGCTATATAATGAAAAGAAAAGGCAGTCAAGAAACAAAAGCACTAACTGTACTCCCTTAAAACACAATGTAACACATACGAAAAGCATTATAATTAGACCTATAGAGCACAAAGTAAGTATAATCTATAAAATGCTTTATAATATAAAGGAAAAACATTGAAAAAACAAAAGCGCTAAATTTGATAATGTTTAACACTCTATAACAAATACGAAAAACAGTGTAAATAGAACTATAGAGCACAAACTATAATCCTATAAAGTGCTATATAATGAAAAGAAAAGGCAGTCAAGAAATGAAGACGCTAACTGTATTCCCATAAAACAATGTGTAATACATACGAAAAGCCCTATAATTAGAACTATAGAGCACAAAGTAAGTATACTCTATAACATGCTAAATAATATAAAGGAAAAACATTGAAAAAACAAAAGCGCTAAATATGATAATGTTAACACCATAACAAATACGAAAAACACTGTAATGAGAACTATAGAGCACAAAGTATAATCCTATAAAGTGCTATATAATTAAAAGAAATGGCAGTCAAGAAACAAAAGCACTAGCTTTATTCCATTAAAACAGTATGTAATACATACGAAAAGCAGTATAATTAGAACTATAGAGCACAAAGTAAGTATAATCTATAAAATGCTATATAATATAAAGGAAAACATTGAAAAAAAAAAAGCGTAAATATGATAATTTTTAACACTCCATAACAAATACAAAAAACACTGTAAATAAAACTATAGAGCACATACTATAATCCTATAAAGTGCTATATAATGAAAAGAAAAGGCAGTCAAGAATCAAAAGCACTAATTTATTCCCTTAAAACATTATGTAATACATACGAAAAGCACTATAATTAGAACTACAGAAGACAAAGTAAGTATAATCGATAAAATGCTATATAATATAAAGGAAAGACATTGAAAAAACAAAAGCCTAAATAAGATAATGTTTAACACTCTATAACAAATACGACAAACACGGTAATTAGAACTATAGAGCACAAAGTATAATCCTATAAAGTGCTATATAATGAAAAGAAAAGGCAGTCAAGAAACAAAAGCACTAATTGTATTCCCTTAAAACATTATGTAATACATACAAAAAGCATTATAAATGGAACTATACACCACAAAGTAAGCATAATCTATAAAATGCTATATAATATAAAGGAAAAACATTGAAAAAACAAAAGCGCTAAATATGATAATGTTTAACACTATAACAAATACGAAAAACACTGTAAATAGAACTATAGAGCACATTGTATAATCCTATAAAGTGATATATAATGAAAATAAATGGCAGTCAAGAAACAAAAGCACTACTTGTGTTCCCTTAAAACAGTATGTAATACATACGAAAAGCAGTATAATTAGAACTATAGAGCACAAAGTAAGTATAATCTATAAAATGCTATATAATATAAAGGAAAAACATTGAAAAACAAAAGCGCTAAATGTGATAATGTTTAACACTATAACAAATACGAAAAACACTGTAATTAGAACTATAGAGCACATTGTATAATCCAATAAAGAGCTATATAATGAAAATAAATGGCAGTCAAGAAACAAAAGCACTGACTGTATTCCCCTAAAACACTACGTAATACATACGAAAAGCAGTATAATTAGAACTATAGAGCACAAACTAAGTATAATCCATAAAATGCTATATAATATAAAGGAAAAACATTGAAAAAACAAAAGCGCTAAATATGATAATGTTTAACACTCTATAACAAATACGAAAAACACTGTAATTAGAACTATAGAGCACAAAGTAAGTATAATCTATAAAATGCTATATAATATAAAGGAAAAACATTGAAAAAACAAAAGCACTAAATATGATAATGTTTAACACTATAACAAATACGAAAAACACTGTAATTAGAACTATAGAGCACAAAGTATAATCCTGTAAAGTGATACATAATGAAAATAAATGGCAGTCAAGAAACAAAAGCACTGACTGTATTCCCCTAAAACACTACGTAATACATACGAAAAGCAGTATAATTAGAACTATAGAGCGCAAACTAAGTATAATCAATAAAATGCTATATAATATAAAGGAAAAAACATTGAAAAAACAAAAGCGCTAAATATGATAATGTTTAACACTCTATAACAAATACGAAAAACACTGAAATTAGAACTATAGAGCACAAAGTAAGTATAATCTATAAAATGCTATATAATATAAAGGAAAAACATTGAAAAAACAAAAGCACTAAATATGATAATGTTTAACACTATAACAAATACGAAAAACACTGTAATGAGAACTATAGAGCACAAAGTATAATCCTATAAAGTGCTATATAATTAAAAGAAAAGGCAGTCAAGAAACAAAAGCACTAACTGTATTCCCTTAAAACACTATGTAATACATACGAAAAGCCCTATAACTAGAACTATAGAGCACAAAATAAGTATAATCTATAAAATTCTATATAATATAAAGGAAAAACACTGAAAAGCAAAAGCGCTAAATATAATAATTTTAAACACTCTATAACAAATACGACAAACACGGTAATTAGAACCGTAGAGCACAAAGTATAATCCTATAAAGTGCTATATAATGAAAAGAAAAGGCAGTCAAGAAACAAAAGCACTAACTGTAGTCCCTTAAAACACAATGTAATACATACGAAAAGCATTATAATTAGAACTATAGAGCACAAAGTAAGTATAATCTATAAAACGCTATATAGTATAAAGGAAAAACATTGAAAAAACAAAAGCGCGAAATATGATAATTTTTAACACTCTATAACAAATTCGAAAAACACTGTAATTAGAACTATAGAGCACAAACTATAATCCTGTAAAGTGCTACATAATGAAAAGAAATGGCAGTCAAGAAACAAAAGCACTAACTGTATTCACTTAAAACACTATGTAATACATACGAAAAGCAGTATAATTAGAAATATAGAGCACAAAGTAAGTATAATCTATAAAATGCTATATAGTATAAAGGAAAAACATTGAAAAAACAAAAGCGCTAAATATGATAATTTTTAACACTCTATAAAAAATACGAAAAACACTGTAAATAGAACTATAGACCACAAACTATAATCCTATAAAGTGCTATATAATGAAACGAAAAGGCAATCAAGAAACAAAAGCGCTAACTGTATTCCCTGAAAAAAATATGGAATACATACGAAAAGCACTATAATTAGAACTATAGAGCACAAAGTAAGTATTATCTATAAAATGATATATAATATAAAGGAAAAACACTAAGAAACAAAAGAGCTAAATATATTAATTTTAAACACTCTATAACAAATAAGACAAACACGGTAATTAGAACTATAGAGCACAAAGTATAATCCTATAAAGTGCTATATACTCAAAAGCAAAGGCAGTCAAGCAAGAAAAGCACTAACAGTATTCTCTTAAAACACTATGTAATACATTCGAAAAGCACTATAATTAGAACTATAGAGCACAAAGTAAGTATAATCTATAAAATGCTATATAATATAAAGGAAAAACATTCAAAAAACAAAATTGCTAAATATGATAATTTTAAACACTATAACATATACGAAAAACACTGTAATTAGAACTATAGAGCACAAACTATAATGCTGTAAAGTGCTACATAATGAAAAGAAATGGCAGTCAAGAAACAAAAGCACTAACTGTATTCCCTTAAAACACTATGTAATACATACGAAAAGCAGTATAATTAGAAATATAGAGCACAAAGTAAGTATAATCTATAAAATGCTATATAGTATAAAGGAAAAACATTGAAAAAATAAAAGCGCTAAATATGATAATTTTTAACACTCTATAAAAAATACGAAAAACACTGTAAATAGAACTATAGACCACAAACTATAATCCTATAAAGTGCTATATAATGAAACGAAAAGGCAGTCAAGAAACAAAAGCGCTAACTGTATTCCCTGAAAAAAATATGGAATACATACGAAAAGCCCTATAACTAGAACTATAGAGCACAATATAAGTATAATCTATAAAATGTTATATAATATAAAGGAAAAAAACTGAAAAGCGAAAGCGCTAAATATAATAATTTTAAACACTCTATAAAAAATACGACAAACACGGTACTTAGAACTATAGAGCACAAAGTATAGTCCAATAAAGTGCTATATAATTAAAAGAAAAGGCAGCCAAGCTACAAAAGCCCTAACTATCACTACCAAAAAAACTGTTTTCTATTACGGCCGGAAAATCGTAACAAAAAGCCATATTTCGTGCAATTTGCGTATTTGCTACGCCTTTGTTACAACTTTTTTCCGTAATGTGTACTCGCGTAACGAATGTTTTTTGCCACGCCACTTTTCGTAACTATTACGATCGGTCAACGCTCCCTGAAGTATGGTATTTGTTACGATGTTTGTTACGAATTTTCTCTCGTAACGAAAGGTAGATCCTTCCGCGCGTGTGGCAGGACTTTTAGTTACGGTATTTGTTACGGAAGTTCCTCGCGTTACAAGTGTTTTCCATTGACCGGTTGTCAGAACTTGGTTTTTGTTACGACTATTTGTAACGGCATTGAACCCCGTAAAAAAATATTACCTACTTATAGTCACGAAACCGTCTGTAACAACAAATATCCAAAGACCACTTTTTGTAACGATTTTCTGGCCTTTTGTTACGGAAAAATAGCGTATTGTGAAAAACAGGGGGTACGCTGCAATTGAAATTGTTCGTAACAAATGGACCTGCTGTGATGCGTATGATACGAAAATAAATTACGAATACAAAGATTGCTATAAACATCATCATCATTACGCCCCGCGCAAACATTAATTCATATTAAAATCTGAATTCCATACCTACCAACAAAGTAAAGCAACCCATAGAACAAGCCTACTAGTATCTACACATCAACAACCTGTTCCGCAAAACGTGCTTAACAGTTCAAACACAAGTAAACAACGCAATAAGCAAATACGGTTATCCATCAATCCCATTAGGCACATTTTTCACCATACGAATTCAAACGACAAAGGTCTACGCATCAATTCCAGACATAGTTCAACAAAAACTCAAGACAATCCATCCAAAGACAGGTTCGACATTCAATCCATATGACAAACGGGGCAATTAACATGGGTGTATCGGTACCAACATTTCAAGCCCGGCGCATGAGCTGCAATTGCCAACACAGAGATTACTTTAAGTCATACTTCTTATAAATTTCGGAAGGCAATACAAGAAAGGTATTAAAGTAGATCCTTACGTCCTTGTAGCTCCACTCAATAGGATCTTCGCCGACGACATCGCGAAGGGTAGTCGCCCCAGAAATGGTCGGCAAAATAAGGGGTGTGTCCGGGACTGACGCGGATGTCACGAAGACCTTGACCAAGGAAAGTGTGTCACCTACAGCATTCACAAGAGCAATTTTTGATTACATTCAAGCATATATATCAACAGACGTTCGAACTGTATATATAACATGTCATAACACAGACATTATAAGTGTAATACTTTGGAACTAGAACAAGAGGAGTACGTACATTCAGACATGTCGTACAGTACATGGTATTACATTCATGAGTTAGGTAGCGAAGCACATTATACCCTAATTTCCTATGTAATTGCAGCTTGATCTTTAAACCAAACATCCTTCAATAAACATGGGTCGTCATAATAGCAGTTATTTTACCACCCCTACATTAACAGTCTACATCGCTTTGGAAATCCACGGATCGTATCATTGTATACTTCTACACTTAGTGAATCCATGCTAATACGCAATATGAGGCCTGAACAGTCACGAAAACCTACGATATCTCGCTGAGGCATATTAAAAGTTTAATTAAACATCCTCAAAGATACCGGACCAACCTGGCCCAGGGGGGCAGAGCAGAAGTCCCTCTGCAACAACTTTTTTCTCACCGGTGCGGGATAATAGAAGCACATGTGTGCCGACCTACAACAGACAGGGCATATGAGTTGGATAAGGTAGTACGCAGTCAAGAGTAGCCTAAATTAGACACTGCACTGATTTCTAAGAAACTCCAGGGTGTCACGGAATCATACCGTCATGCTTGGCTCGGACACAGGCCTGGGAATCTCAGGGACTGAATCAATACGAGATGTGCCCTATCATATAACATGCCGAGGATGGTAAATTCCTTCGCCATCCAAATCTCATGGGATACTCATACCAAACAGGTCAGGGATTATGAATACTTACTGCCTGGCCAGTAACCGCTCCGGAGTTTCTGTGCATGAATGCATACACATCAGCCTTGATGGTTTTGAACTCATCCATCATTGCCTTCAGCTCCTCCATTCCATTCTGTAGTTGTTCCCACCCATGCTGGAATGCTACACTGTCTGTTAAACCAGTTGACTCGCTGCGGGGATGAGCTGAACTTGCCGCACTGTCGACCTTTGACCGCTTCCTAATCTTTCCCCCAAGGGCCCGTCGGTACAGAGTCTCCCGAACAGAGGGAGTCCGCCCTTCAGGGGGAACCTTGTTTAGCTCATTCTGTAAATAAGTCTACAGGAAAGATTTAAGTGAGGCCGAACTTGCTCTTGTTGTTAGAGATGTAAATACTGACTGAATTGTAACTAAGTTGGGAACGAATTTATTCTACCAATATCTCCTCGGTTTCTTGGTCATCCTTTCCCTTGCCTTGTGTGCGACTGGAAATCCAAATCTCCAGATTGTCGGGGTCCTTCCCCTTTGCCTTGATCTGCAGCAATACAAGGCCTTCTGTCATCGAAAACATAATGAAATACAAGAGAGGAAAATATAGGGATGGAGCATGACATGAGTAATTACTTAATTGTAATAAAAGGTACCTCCTCTGCCAGAGTCGTGAATGACTTCCGCCCAGTACGATGTGGAAAGCTTCTTTTCGCTACGTTCGACGCATTTTTCTTGGATTGAAGCTACGTCAATCAAAGTTATTTAGTTCTCAGTCCATGCCCGTGCAGATTTAACGTATATTAATTTGGCATGTCCCTATGCGTACCTTCACCTTCTCGTCGCGCCAATACTCAACCAACTTCGGCCACTGATCGGGCACAATCCTGCTTGAGGGAACCTTCTTCAGTGCTTCTTCATCGTCCTCGATCGGATTGAAGTAAGTTGATTTGATGCTGTATTTCCAGTGCCTCCAAACTTCCCTTAGGTCAGCCAAGACCACTTTCTCCGCTGAGTCTGGTAATCCGCTGTTACTCTGGAATGCCGTTTCACACGGTTTCCACCAGGTCCGGAGAAGATGGTAGGGCCATATATAAGAATCTATATGAAATAAAAGAACTTTCAATTTAATGAAGTTTGCATCACCTGAACCTCCATCCATGCACCCTGTCTCTTCGTCTCCGGTATCTCAGCGAACGTGGGGTAATGTAGAGGAAGTCGAGCTCCGTTGCGTGCAATGACCCCAATGGCTGTCTTGTACTCGTTTACGTCGGGTCCGACGATGCTTTTACCATCCGGCGATGTGAATACAAGCATCCTGTGATCTTTTCCCCATCCACGCGGCATTCGTGCCGCCCCTCTCCCCTGCTTTTTCTTTGACGAACCAGCTGACACAAACAGGAGATTACATGTTCTAATAAGGATATTACATGCAAAATATGAAGTCACTAAATGTAATCGGTAATCTTTGAAGGCTAATTTCCAAACCGTCGTGCGATGTCATCTCGTCCAATGGTGCCATATTGCCCGCCTCTGTTCCTGTCATCAGAGTGGGGTCGGAGCCTGGCCCTTCATCCAAGAGTGGCATATCACTCTCTGTAGTCTCCATGTCCTGCGTCGGCGGAAGTGTCTCGTCATCTGCTTGTGTGGGGGGGATTGTATCATCGTCATCCTGTGTCAGTGCCGTCGGATCAAAAAGTGATGGAACATCCCTATCATCATGTTCCTGTTGGGGTTAACAGTGTCAGCCTATTGTAGTGTTATACTGAGAGTTCAAATAAGGACATGCTTTCGGCAAAGGAACCACATTACCTCCAAAGGGCCCTCTGAATCCTGAAGCACTGCCCTTCGAGTGGAAGATGTTGGCTTCATGCTTTGACCACGAGCATCGCGCTCTTTCTCCCACTCTGATGTGATGGACCGGAGTCGCTGGAGCAGTGGCGAGACCCGAGATCCCTTCCGTTTTGTCACTTTCTTTGTGGGATTTCGGATGGGCGATGGATTCCTGCTTGCGGGATGAGTTGCCTCTAGGGGGCTGTTACGTGCGGATGCCCGGGTAAAACGTCTTGCGGGAGAGACTGCCGGATCCTGTGACCCTCCAACGGCAGCACGTTGAGATTTGCCCATAACCTGCAAGACACCAGTGTTAGTTGGCAGTATGAAAACGTATATTAGGAGAAAATCAAAACACACTTATCACAACAAAGCTTATGAAGTGACATATTACGAGAAATTCACATAATAGTTACTGCAATTAATCAGGGTAAATTGCTTCAGCATACGCAAACGGGGGTAAAGAGCTTATCCGCGTTGACATATTCGGAAAAAATCATAACATCCTGCGCGCGCATAATGGATGCAAAGTGCTTCAGCAAATCAAGCGAAAACAGGGCCTATGAACGATGGCATGCATGTCCGAAAGTGGTTACCTATTACGTACTTCAATCACCGACCCCCCCTCCCCACATAGATGACCATCTGTTGAGATGTGTAATTTATTCTGAACTGCGAACTCAAAAAGGTTGCGTGGTTGCCAAACCATCAAAAATGGGCCAATTAGGCTATATTCGCATACTACCAAAAATGCCCGCTTATTTGATTCTGCGCTAAGCACCATCATCTTCGGAGGATTCCTCCGAATCCGAAGGCGAAGTATCGGCATGGTCCATCTGCCCTGCATCTTCTACTACTTGCCCCTCAATACCTTCCCTTAGCCAGTAATCGGCTGCTCCTCGAACATTGCCTCCGTCATCTAAAGGTAACCCTGTGCTGAATCTATGATCGATCGTACTATACACGTCATACGTGTCTCGCCGTGACACCGGAACGACAACGCTCCAACCTTCATCAACCGGGTCTGCAATGTACCACACCTGAGAGGCTTGGGTCGCTAAGATGAAAGGCTCATCCGTGGGCAAGTTCTTGGGGTACATCAAATACTTAAAGTTCACACATTTATATTTGAACTCATCCTCTTTAACGCCCCTCTCCAGATCCACCCAGTCACATTTTAAAAGGAGATACTTCTGTTGATTGCTATAGTACACTTCCACAATGTCCGTAAGAATCCCGTAATATGCCACGGAACCTTCTCGTGGGTTATGGTCCCTAGTTGAGGCATAACTCACTGTATCTGCCGTAACCATAACACCTGCACACTGTGTCCTCTTCCTTGCATCCCGGTCTTGAACACGATAGCGTATTCCTGACACAATGCGCGAAGAGTACCGTGTTGCATTGCATAATGGTCCACCCGCCAATGCACGGATCTCCGCTGAGATTGGGCACTCATCATTATTCGTCGGATCATCTACCTACATTTGATGTAAAGTAGTTCATGAACACTCGTGATTTCAATGTTTTTTGGGAGTGTAGTCAAGATACCACGTACGGACGATGTAGGCGGTACTCACATATGATTGAAACCAAGACGCAAATTGTTCGTTGTGCTGCTGGTGCACCTCACGTGGGGGTGCGCGAGTTCGACATGACCTAATAGTATCAAGGTGAATCCTACAGTGCAAAAATAAAAGTCGAAGATATTCAACACAGGTCGGATACGCATACAAGTATTGTTAAATTGATGTGAAAAAACCTTCGCAACGGACTGATTTCATCTATATTTCCTAGGATGTAGCAATGAATTTGGTGCATCGTATTGTAATCAAGATTGAACCTAGAACCAAACAATCCTTTACTCTCTACTCTCTACTCCCTACTCTCAATGCAAAGTGTAAATAAGCCCTGGATTTTATCCTTAATTTATAGAAATGCTATAATGAATATATGTATGGGTGACTGTATGTGTATACGCATACTACAAATGCAGGATAACGAAATCTGATAGTAAATTACCTACGATCAGAAAACTGAACTGCAATTCAAGAAGCATGCAACTTGAGGTATTTCGCAATTCATAAATCTTGTTAAATGCTTCCCAACAGCCGAATTAAGTTTCCTGACGTAATGTATTACTTTGTATTCTGAACAAATTAGCAAGAGGATTGAGCTAATATGTTTTAATCTAACATTTAAGCTACCAGAACAAAGAAATACCTCATAAATTTAACATACAGTAAAGCATTGCACTTGGTGTTTAACTATAAATTAAAGATAAATATCAAAAAATAAATTCAACCAAAAAAACTCTCCTTCTGGACAAAGGAATACAAATTCACCTCAAATGTAACACACGATAAAGCCCAAACAAATGGAGTTAAAATGTAAGACTATATCCATACCGAGAAAGAGGCGAAGAACTTTGGAGTAATACCAAATCTTTCGGGAGAAAACTTAAAAACCTTACCTAGATGCCGGAGTAGATCCCTCGTTTCCGTTGATTTCACAATGCTCGTCGTCCTGCAGGTTCAGAGGAAGGAAACTCGATCGAGTTTTCTACAAGGGAGAAATGAGATTATGCCCTAATTTGTTGAAGATACCTCGCGTAATACAAAATCTTTTTCGAGCTACCTTCAAAACCTACCTGGGTGAGGTGCGCCGGAGTAGATCCCAGGGACGGATCGATTTCACCTCGCGCGTCGTCGTCGGCAGCTACAGGAAATCGGATCGCGGGCGACTGTGAGAAGCGAACGAGGGAAATGAACCAGATGCCCTAATTTGTCTAAGTGTGGGATGATATAGCGTTTTTGTCCATTTTGATCGTTTCTGGAATGAAAGCGTCAATCCAGTATTTTAATTTTTTTTTTTTTTTTTTTTAATTTAACTTTTCCAAAATTAAAAAATTAAATACCAGTAGTTACGAACACTTTACGTAACTAATGTTATTTTGACCAAATTCTACCATCTCATTATTTGTTACGATATTTTTTGCGTAACGACAGAACCTAAAACGTTGACCGGGTTTTTTTTTTTCGTCACGGATTTTGTCGTAACTAATATATCTATTTGTTACGATTTTATTGTTACGGACTCTCAACCCGTGGTGAATAGCCCTTTTTTTGGTAGTGTATATTCCCTTAAAACACTATGTAATACATACGAAAAGCACTATAACTAGAACTATAGAGCACAAAGTAAGTATAATCTATAAAATGCTTTATAAGATAAAGGAAAAACATTGAAAAAACAAAAGCGCTAAATATGATAATGTTTAACACTCTATAACAAATACGAAAAACAGTGTAAATAGAACTATAGAGCACAAACTATAATCCTATAAAGTGCTATATAACGAAAAGAAAAGGCAGTCAAGAAATGAAGGCGCTAACTGTATTCCCTTAAAACAATGTGTAATACGAAAAGCCCTATAATTAGAACTATAGAGCACAAATTAAGTATAATCAATAAAATTCTATATAATATAAAGGAAAAACATTGAAAAAACAAAAGCGCTAAATATAATTATTTTAAACACTCTACAACAATTACGACAAACACGGTACTTAGAACTATAGAGGACAAAGTATAATCCAATAAAGTGCTATATAATTAAAAGAAAAGGCAGTCAAGAAAAAAAAGCAATAACTGTATTCCCTAAAAACACTATGTAATACATACGAAAAGCCCTATAAATAGAACTATACAGCACAAAATAAGTATAATCTATAAAATTCTATATAATATAAAAGAAAAACACTGAAAAGCAAAAGCGCTAAATATAATAATTTTAAACACTCTATAACAAATACGACAAACACGGTAATTAGAACCGTAGAGCACAAAGTATAATCCAATAAAGTGCTATATAATGAAAAGAAAAGGCAGTCAAGAAACAAAAGCGTTAATTGTATTCCCTTAAAACACTATGTAATACATACGAAAAGCCCTATAACTAGAACTATAGAACACAAAATAAGTATAATGTATAACATGCGATATAATACAAAGCAAAAACACTAAAAAACAAAAGCGCTAAATATAATAATTTTAAACACTCTATAACAAATACGACAAACACGCTAATTAGAACTTTAGAGCACAAAATATAATCCTATAAAGTGCTATATAATGAAAAGAAAAGGCAATCAAGAAAAAAGAGCACTAACTGTACTCCCTTAAAACACAATGTAATACATACGAAAAGCATTATAATTAGACCTATAGAGCACAAAGTAAGTATAATCTATAAAATGCTCTATTATATAAAGGATAAACATTGAAAAAACAAAAGCGCTAAATATAATTATTTTAAACACTCTATAACAAATACGAAAAACACTGTAATTAGTACTATGGAGCACAAAGTATAATCCTATAAAGTGCTATATAATGAAAAGAAAAGGCAGTCAAGAAACAAAAGCACTAACTATATTCCGTAAAAATGCTATGTAATACATACGAAAAGCACTATAGTTAGAACTATAGAGCACAAAATAAGTATAAACTATAAAATGCTCTATAATATAAAGGAAAAACACTGAAAAACAAAAGCGCTAAGTATAATAATTTTAAACACTCTATAACAAATACGAAAAACACGGTAATTAGAACCATAGAGCACAAAGTATAATCCTATAAAGTGCTATATAATAAAAAGAAAAGGCAGTCAAGCAAAAAAAGCAGTAAGTATATTCCCTTAAAACACTATGTAATACATACGAAAAACACTATAATTATAACTATAGAGCACAAAGTAAGTATAATCAATGAAATGCTATAGAATATAAAGGATAAAGATTGAAAAAACAAAAGCGCTAAAAATGATTATGTTTAACACTCTATAACAAATACGAAAAACAGTGTAAATAGAACGATAGAGCACAAACTATAATCCTGTAAAGTGCTATATATTGAAAAGAAAAGGCAGTCAAGAAATGAAAGCGCTAACTGTATTCCCTTAAAACATTGTGTAATACATACGAAAAGCATTATAATTAGAACAATAGAGCAAAAATTAAGTATAATCTATAAAATGCTATATAGTATAAAGGAAAAACATTGAAAAAACACAAGCGCTAAATATAATTATTTTAAACACTCTATAACAATTACGACAAACACGGTACTTAGAACTATTGAGCACAAAGTATAATCCAATAAAGTGCTATGTAATTAAAAGAAAAGGCATTCAAGAAACAAAAGCACTAACTGTATTCCCTTAAAACACTATGTAATACATACGAAAAGCCCTATAACTAGAACTATAGAGCACAAAATAAGTATAATCTTTAAAATGCTATATAATATAAAGGAAAAACACTGAAAAGCAAAAGCGCTAAATATAATAATTTTTAACACTCTATAACAAATACGACAAACACGGTATTTAGAACTATAGAGCACAAAGTATAATCCAATAAAGAGCTATATAATTAAAAGAAAAGGCAGTCAAGCAACAAAAGCCCTAACTAAATTCCCTTAAAACACAATGTAATACATACGAAAAGCACTATAACTAGAACTATAGAGCACAAAGTAAGTATAATCTATAAAATGCTTTAAAAGATAAAGGAAAAACATTGAAAAAAACAAAAGCGCTAAATATGATAATGTTTAACACTCTATAACAAATACGAAAAACAGTGTAAATAGAACTATAGAGCACAAACTATAATCCTAAAAAGTGCTATATAACGAAAAGAAAAGGCAGTCAAGAAATGAAGGCGCTAACTGTATTCCCTTAAAACAATGTGTAATACATAGGAAAAGCCCTATAATTAGAACTATAGAGCACAAATTAAGTATAATCAATAAAATACTATATAATATAAAGGAAAAACATTGAAAAAACAAAAGCGCTAAATATAATTATTTTAAACACTCTATAACAATTACGACAAACACGGTACTTAGAACTATAGAGCACAAAGTATAATCCAATAAAGTGCAATATAATTAAAAGAAAAGGCAGTCAAGAAACAAAAGCACTAACTGTATTCCCTAAAAACACTATGTAATACATACGAAAAGCCCTATAACTAGAACTATAGAGCACGAAATAAGTATAATCTATAAAATTCTATATAATATAAAGGAAAAACACTGAAAAGCAAAAGCGTTAAATATAATAATTTTAAACACTCTATAACAAATACGACAAACACGGTAATTAGAACCGTAGAGCACAAAGTATAATCCAATAAAGTGCTATATAATGAAAAGAAAAGGCAGTCAAGAAACAAAAGCGTTAATTGTATTCCCTTAAAACACTATGTAATACATACGAAAAGCCCTATAACTAGAACTATAGAGCACAAAATAAGTATAATGTATAACATACGATATAATACAAAGCAAAAACACTGAAAAACAAAAGCGCTAAATATAATAATTTTAAACACTTTATAACAAATACGACAAACACGGTAATTAGAACTTTAGAGCACAAAATATAATCCTATAAAGTGCTATATAATGAAAAGAAAAGGCAATCAAGAAACAAGAGCACTAACTGTACTCCCTTAAAATACAATGTAATACATACGAAAAGCATTATAATTAGACCTATAGAGCACAAAGTAAGTATAATCTATA
The DNA here is from genome assembly GCF_009805555.1 of Andrographis paniculata. Taxonomy (NCBI): domain Eukaryota; kingdom Viridiplantae; phylum Streptophyta; class Magnoliopsida; order Lamiales; family Acanthaceae; genus Andrographis; species Andrographis paniculata. The sequence continues at coordinate 7,388 of NW_026137444.1, read as the reverse complement.
AAATGCTATATAATATAAAGGATAAACATTGAAAAAACAAAAGCGCGAAATATAATTATTTTAAACACTCTATAACAAATACGAAAAATACGGTAATTAGTACTATGGAGCACAAAGTATAATCCTATAAAGTGCTATATAATGAAAAGAAAAGGCAGTCAAGAAACAAAAGCACTAACTATATTCCGTAAAAACGTATGTAATACATACGAAAAGCACTATAATTAGAACTATAGAGCACAAAATAAGTATAAACTATAAAATGCCCTATAATATAAAGGAAAAACACTGAAAAACAAAAGCGCTAAATATAATAATTTTAAACAGTCTATAACAAATACGAAAAACACGGTAATTAGAACCATAGAGCACAAAGTATAATCCTATAAAGTGCTATATAATTAAAAGAAAAGGCAGTAAAGCAACAAAAGCAGTAAGTATATTCCCTTAAAACACAATGTAATACATACGAAAAACACTATAATTAGAACTATAGAGCACAAAGTAAGTATAATCAATGAAATGCTATAGAATATAAAGGATAAAGATTGAAAAAACAAAAGCGCTAAATATGATAATGTTTAACACTCTATAACAAATACGAAAAATAGTGTAAATAGAACTATAGAGCACAAACTATAATCCTATAAAGTACTACATAATGAAAAGAAAAGGCAGTCAAGAAATGAAGGCGATATCTGTATTCCCTTAAAACAAAGTGTAATACATACGAAAAGCCCTATAATTAGAATTATAGAGCACAAATTAAGTATAATCAATAAAATGCTATATAATATAAAGGAAAAACATTGAAAAAACAAAAGCGCTAGCTGTATTCCCTTAAAACACTGTGTAATACATACGAAAAGCATTATAATTAGAACTATAGAGCAAAAATTAAGTATAATCCATAAAATGCTATATAGTATAAAGGAAAAACATTGAAAAAACACAAGCGCTAAATATAATTATTTTAAACACTCTATAACAATTACGACAAACACGGTACTTAGAACTATAGAGTACAAAGTATAATCCAATAAAGTGCTATGTAATTAAAAGAAAAGGCAGTCAAGAAACAAAAGCACTAACTGTATTCCCTTAAAACGCTATGTAATACATACGAAAAGCCCTATAACTAGAACTATAGAGCACAAAATAAGTATAATCTTAAAAATGCTATATAATATAAAGGAAAAACACTGAAAAGCAAAAGCGCTAAATATAATAATTTTTATCACTCTATAACAAATACGACAAACACGGTATTTAGAACTATAGAGCACAAAGTATAATCCAATAAAGAGCTATATAATTAAAATAAAACGCAGTCAAGCAACAAAAGCCCTAACTAAATTCCCTTAAAACACTATGTAATACATACGAAAAGCACTATAACTAGAACTATAGAGCACAAAGTAAGTATAATCTATAAAATCCTTTATAATATAAAGGAAAAACATTGAAAAAACAAAAGCGCTAAATATGATAATGTTTAACACTCTATAACAAATACGAAAAACAGTGTAAATAGAACTATAGAGCACAAACTATAATCCTAGAAAGTGCTATATAACGAAAAGAAAAGACAGTCAAGAAATGAAGGCGCTAACTGTATTCCCTTAAAACAATGTGTAATACATACGAAAAGCCCTATAATTAGAACTATAGAGCACAAATTAAGTATAATCAATAAAATGCTATATAATATAAAGGAAAAACATTGAAAAAACAAAAGCGCTAAATATAATTATTTTTAACACTCTATAACAATTACGACAAACATGGTACTTAGAACTATAGAGAATAAAGTATAATCCAATAAAGTGCTATATATTAAAAGAAAAGGCAGTCAAGAAACAAAAGCACTAACTGTATTCCCTAAAAACACTATGTAATACATACGAAAAACCCTATAACTAGAACTATAGAGCACAAAATAAGTATAATCTATAAAATTCTATATAATATAAAGGAAAAACACTGAAAAGCAAAAGCGCTAAATATAATTATTTTAAACACTCTATAACAATTACGACAAACACGGTACTTAGAACTATAGAGCACAAAGTATAATCCAATAAAGTGCTATAAAATTAAAAGAAAAGGCTGTCAAGAAACAAAAGCACTAACTGTATTTCCTTAAAACACTATGTAATACATACGAAAAGCACTATAACTAGAACTATAGAGCACAAATAAGTATAATCTATAAAATGCTATATAATATAAAGGAAAAATACAGAAAAGCAAAAGTGTTAAATATAATAATTTTAAACACTCTATAACAAATACGACAAAAATGGTAATTAGAACTGTAGAGCACAAAGTATAATCCAATAAAGTGCTATATAATTAAAAGAAAAGGCAGTCAAGCAAAAAAGCAGTAAGTATATTCCCTTAAAACACTATGTAATACATATGAAAAGCCCTATAACTAGAACTACAGAGCACAAAATAAGTATAATCTATAACATGCGATATAATACAAAGGAAAAACACTGAAAAACAAAAGCGCTAAATATAATAATTTTAAACACTCTATAACAAATACGACAAACACGGTAATTAGAACTTTAGAGCACAAAGTATAATCCTATAAAGTGCTATATAATAAAAAGAAAAGGCAGTCAAGAAACAAAATCAGTAACTGTACTCCCTTAAAACACAATGTAATACATTCGAAAAGCATTATAATTAGAACTATAGAGCACAAAGTAAGTATCATCTATAAAATGCTAAATAATATAAAGGAAAAACATTGAAAAAACAAAGCCTTTAAATATGATAATATTTAACACTCTATAACAAATACGAAAACACTGTAATTAGAACTATAGAGCACAAAGTATAATCCTATAAAATGCTATATAATGAAAAGAAAACGCAGTCAAGAAACAAAAGCACTAACTATATTCCGTTAAAACGCTATGTAATACATACGAAAAGCACTATAGTTTATAGAGCTCAAAATAAGTATAAGCTATAAAATGCTCTATAATATAAAGCAAAAACACTGAAAAACAAAAGCGCTAAATATAATAATTTTAAACACTCTATAACAAATACGACAAACACGGTAATTAGAACTATAGAGCACAAAGTATAATCCTATAAAGTGCTATATAATTAAAAGAAAAGGAAGTCAAGCAACAAAAGCAGTAAGTATATTCCCTTAAAACACTATGTAATACATACGAAAAACACTATAATTAGAACTATAGAGCACAAAGTAAGTATAATCTATAAAATTCTGTATAATATAAAGGATAAACATTGAAAAAACAAAAGCGCTAAATATAATTATTTTAAACACTCTATAACAAATACGAAAAACACGGTAATTAGTACTATGGAGCATAAAGTATAATTCTATAAAGTGCTATATAATTAAAAGAAAAGGCAGTCAAGCAACAAAAGCACTAACTGTACTCCCGTAAAACACAATGTAATACATACGAAAAACATTATAATTAGAACTATAGAGCACAAAGTAAGTATCATCTATAAAATGCTAAATAATATAAAGGAAAAACATTGAAAAAACAAAGCCTTTAAATATGATAATATTTAACACTCTATAACAAATACGAAAAGCACTGTAATTAGAACTATAGAGCACAAAGTATAATCCTATAAAATGCTATATAATGAAAAGAAAACGCAGTCAAGAAACAAAAGCACTAACTATATTCCGTTAAAACGCTATGTAATACATACGAAAAGCACTATAGTTTATAGAGCACAAAATAAGTATAAGCTATAAAATGCTCTATAATATAAAGCAAAAACACTGAAAAACAAAAGCGCTAAATATAATAATTTTAAACACTCTATAACAAATACGACAAACACGGTAATTAGAACTATAGAGCACAAAGTATAATCCTATAAAGTGCTATATAATTAAAAGAAAAGGCAGTCAAGCAACAAAAGCAGTAAGTATATTCCCTTAAAACACTATGTAATACATACGAAAAACACTATAATTAGAACTATAGAGCACAAAGTAAGTATAATCTATAAAATTCTGTATAATATAAAGGATAAACATTGAAAAAACAAAAGCGCTAAATATAATTATTTTAAACACTCTATAACAAATACGAAAAACACGGTAATTAGTACTATGGAGCATAAAGTATAATTCTATAAAGTGCTATATAATTAAAAGAAAAGGCAGTCAAGCAACAAAAGCACTAACTGTACTCCCGTAAAACACAATGTAATACATACGAAAAACATTATAATTAGAACTATAGAGCACAAAGTAAGTATCATCTATAAAATGCTATATAATATAAAGGAAAACATTGAAAAAACAAAAGCTCTAAATATGATAATATTTAACACGCTATAACAAATACAAAAACACTGTAATTAGAACTATAGAGCACAAAGTATAATCCTCTAAAGTGCTATATAATGAAAAGAAAACGCAGTCAAGAAACAAAAGCACTAACTATATTCCGTTAAAACGCTATGTAATACATACGAAAAGCACTATAGTTAGAACTATAGAGCACAAAATAAGTATAAACTATAAAATGCTCTATAATATAAAGCAAAAACACTGAAAAACAAAAGCGCTAAATATAATAATTTTAAACACTCTAGAACAAATACGACAAACACGGTAATTAGAACTATAGAGCACGAAGTATAATCCTATAAAGTGCTACATAATTAAAAGAAAAGGCAGTCAAGCAACAAAAGCAGTAAGTATATTCCCTTAAAACACTATGTAATACATACGAAAAACACTATAATTAGAACTATAGAGCACAAAGTAAGTATAATCTATAAAATTCTGTATAATATAAAGGATAAACATTGAAAAAACAGAAGCGCTAAATATAATTATTTTAAACACTCTATAACAAATACGAAAAACACGGTAATTAGTACTATGGAGCATAAAGTATAATTCTATAAAGTGCTATATAATTAAAAGAAAAGGCAGTCAAGCGACAAAAGCACTAACTGTACTCCCGTAAAACACAATGTAATACATACGAAAAACATTATAATTAGAACTATAGAGCACAAAGTAAGTATCATCTATAAAATACTATATAATATAAAGGAAAACATTGAAAAAACAAAAGCTCTAAATATGATAATATTTAACACGCTATAACAAATACGAAAAACACTGTAATTAGAACTATAGAGCACAAAGTATAATCCTCTAAAGTGCTATATAATGAAAAGAAAACGCAGTCAAGAAACAAAAGCACTAACTATATTCCGTTAAAACGCTATGTAATACATACGAAAAGCACTATAGTTAGAACTATAGAGCACAAAATAAGTATAAACTATAAAATGCTCTATAATATAAAGCAAAAACACTGAAAAACAAAAGCGCTAAATATAATAATTTTAAACACTCTAGAACAAATACGACAAACACGGTAATTAGAACTATAGAGCACAAAGTATAATCCTATAAAGTGCTACATAATTAAAAGAAAAGGCAGTCAAGCAACAAAAGCAGTAAGTATATTCCCTTAAAACACTATGTAATACATACGAAAAACACTATAATTAGAACTATAGAGCACAAAGTAAGTATAATCTATAAAATTCTATATAATATAAAGGATAAACATTGAAAAAACAAAAGCGCTAAATATAATTATTTTAAACACTCTATAACAAATACGAAAAAAACGGTAATTAGTACTATGTAGCATAAAGTATAATCTATAAAGTGCTATATAATTAAAAGAAAAGGTAGTCAAGCAACAAAAGCACTAACTGTACTCCCTTAAAACACAATGTAATACATACGAAAAACAATATAATTAGAACTATAGAGCACAAAGTAAGTATCATCTATAAAATGCTATATAATATAAAGGAAAACATTGAAAAAACAAAAGCTCTAAATATGATAATATTTAACACGCTATAACAAATACGAAAAACACTGTAATTAGAACTATAGAGCACAAAGTATAATCCTCTAAAGTGCTATATAATGAAAAGAAAACGCAGTCAAGAAACAAAAGCACTAACTATATTCCGTTAAAACGCTATGTAATACATACGAAAAGCACTATAGTTAGAACTATAGAGCACAAAATAAGTATAAACTATAAAATGCTCTATAATATAAAGCAAAAACACTGAAAAACAAAAGCGCTAAATATAATAATTTTAAAACTCTAGAACAAATACGACAAACACGGTAATTAGAACTATAGAGCACAAAGTATAATCCTATAAAGTGCTATATAATTAAAAGAAAAGGCAGTCAAGCAACAAAAGCAGTAAGTAAGTATATTCCCTTAAAACACTATGTAATACATACGAAAAACACTATAATTAGAACTATAGAGCACAAAGTAAGTATAATCTATAAAATTCTGTATAATATAAAGGAAAACATTGAAAAAAACAAAAGCGCTAAAATAATTATTTTAAACACTCTATAACAAATACGAAAAAACGGTAATTAGTACTATGGAGCAAAAGTATAATTCTATAAAGTGCTATATAATTAAAAGAAAAGACAGTCAAGCAACAAAAGCACTAACTGTATCCCGTAAAACACAATGTAATACATACGAAAAACACTATAATTAGAACTATAGAGCACAAAGTAAGTATCATCTATAAAATGCTATATAATATAAAGGAAAACATTGAAAAAACAAAAGCTCTAAATATGATAATATTTAACACGCTATAACAAATACGAAAAACACTGTAATTAGAACTATAGAGCACAAAGTATAATCCTATAAAGTGCTATATAATGAAAAGAAAACGCAGTCAAGAAACAAAAGCACTAACTATATTCCGTTAAAACGCTATGTAATACATACGAAAAGCACTATAGTTAGAACTATAGAGCACAAAATAAGTATAAACTATAAAATGCTCTATAATATAAAGCAAAAACATTGAAAAACAAAAGCGCTAAATATAATAATTTTAAACACTCTAGAACAAATACGACAAACACGGTAATTAGAACTATAGAGCACAAAGTATAATCCTATAAAGTGTTATATAATTAAAAGAAAAGGTAGTCAAGCAACAAAAGCAGTAAGTATATTCCCTTAAAACACTATGTAAACATACGAAAAACACTATAATTAGAACTATAGAGCACAAAGTAAGTATAATCTATAAAATCTGTATATAATATAAAGGATAAACATTGAAAAAACAAAAGCGCTAAATATAATTATTTTAAACACTCTATAACAAATACGAAAAACACGTAATTAATTAGTACTATGGAGCATAAAGTATAATTCTATAAAGTGCTATATAATTAAAAGAAAAGGTAGTCAAGCAACAAAAGCACTAACTGTACTCCCATAAAACACAATGTAATACATACGAAAAACAATATAATTAGAACTATAGAG
>NW_026137443.1:0-28809 GCF_009805555.1 Andrographis paniculata | reverse complement strand
ATAGCATGTTAAGATTATCTTACTTTGTGCTCTATGTTCTAATTACAGTGCTTTTCGTATTTTTTATAGGTGTTCGAAATTAGTATTATTTAGCGATTTGTTTTTTCAATGTTTTTCCTTTATATTATAGCATGTTATAGATTATACTTACTTTGTGCTCTATAGTTCTTATTACAGTGCTTTTCGTATTTGTTGTAGAGAGTGTTCGAAATTAGTATATTTAGCGCTTTTGTTTTTCAATGTTTTTCCTTTTATTATATAGCATGTTATAGATTGTACTTACTTTGTGCTCTATAGTTCTAATTACAGTGCTTTTCGTATTTGTTGTAGAGTTTCGAAATTAGTATATTTAGCGCTTTTGTTTTTCAATGTTTTTCCTTATATTATATAGCATGTTATAGATTATACTTACTTTGTGCTGTATAGTTCTAATTACATTGCTTTTCGTATTTGTTGTAGAGTGTTCGAAATTAGTATATTTAGCGCTTTTTTTTTTCAATGTTTTCCTTTATATTATATAGCATGTTATAGATTATACTTACTTTGTGCTCTATAGTTCTAATTACAGTGCTTTTCGTATTTGTTGTAGAGTGTTCGAAATTAGTATATTTAGCGCTTTCGTTTTTTCAATGTTTTTCCTTTATATTATATAGCATGTTATAGATTATACTTACATTGTGCTCTATAGTTCTAATTACAGTGCTTTTCGTATTTGTTTGTAGAGTGTTCGAAATTAGTATATTTAGCGCTTTTGTTTTTCAATGTTTTTCCTTTATATTATATAGCATGTTATAGATTATACTTACTTTGTGCTCTATAGTTCTAATTACAGTGCTTTTCGTATTTGTTGTAGAGTGTTCGAAATTAGTATATTTAGCGCTTTTTTTTTCAATGTTTTCCTTTATATTATATAGCATGTTATAGATTATACTTACTTTGTGCTCTATAGTTCTAATTACAGTGTTGCTTTTCGTATTGTTGTAGAGTGTTCGAAATTAGTATATTTAGCGCTTTTGTTTTTTCAATGTTTTTCCTTTATATTATATAGCATGTTATAGATTATACTTACTTTGTGCTCTATAGTTCTAATTACAGTGCTTTTCGTATTTGTGTAGAGTGTTCGAAATTAGTATATTTAGCGCTTTCGTTTTTTCAATGTTTTTCCTTTATATTATATAGCATGTTATAGATTATACTTACTTTGTGCTCTATAGTTTAATGTAAGTGCTTTTCGTATTTGTTGTAGAGTGTTCGAAATTAGTATATTTAGCGCTTGTTTTTTTCAATGTTTTTCCTTTATATATATAGCATGTTATAGATTATACTTACTTTGTGCTCTATAGTTCTAATCACAGTTTTTCGTATTTGTTGTTGAGTGTTCGAAATTAGTATATTAGCGCTTTTGTTTTTTCAATGTTTTCCTTATATTATATAGCATGTTATAGATTATACTTACTTTGTGCTCTATAGTTCTAATTACAGTGCTTTTCGTATTTGTTGTAGAGTGTTCGAAATTAGTATATTTAGCGCTTTTGTTTTTCAATGTTTTCCTTTATATTATATAGCATGTTATAGATTATACTTACTTTGTGCTCTATTTTCTAATTACAGTGCTTTTCGTATTTGTTGTAGAGTGTTCGAAATTAGTATATTTAGCGCTTTGTTTTTTAATGTTTTTCCTTTATATTATATAGCATGTTATAGATTGTACTTATTTGTGCTCTATAGTTCTAATTATAGTGCTTTTCGTATTTGTTGTAGTGTAGAGTTCGATATTTAGATTTCGCGCTTTGTTTTTTCAATGTTTTTCTTTATATATATAGCATGTTATAGATTATACTTACTTGTGCTCTATAGTTCTAATTACAGTGCTTTTCGTATTTGTTGTAGAGTGTTCGAAATTAGTTATTTAGCGCTTTTGTTTTTTCAATGTTTTTCCTTTCTATATAGCATGTTATAGATTATACTTACTTTGTGCATATAGTTCTAATTTCAGTGCTTTTCGTATTTTTGTAGAGTGTTCGAAATTAGTATATTTAGCGCTTTTGTTTTTTTCATTTTTTCCTTTATATTATATAGCATGTTATAGATTATACTTACTTTGTGTTCTATAGTTCTAATTACAGTGCTTTTCGTATTGTTGTAGAGTGTTCGAAATTAGTATATTTAGCGCTTTCATTTTTTCAATGTTTTTCCTTATCTTATATAGCATTTTATAGACTGTACTTACTTTGTGCTATAGTTCTAATTACAGTGCTTTTCGTATTTGTTGTAGAGTGTTCGAAATTAGTATATTTAGCGCTTTTGTTTTTTCAATGTTTTCCTTTATTAGCATTATAGATTATACTTACTTTGTGCTCTATGTTCTAATTACAGTGCTTTTCGTATTTGTTGTAGAGTGTTCGAAATTAGTATATTTAGCGCTTTGTTTTTTCAATGTTTTTCTTTATATTATATAGCATGTTATAGATTATACTTACTTTGTCTCTATAGTTCTAATTACAGTGCTTTTCGTATTTGTTGTAGAGTGTTCGAAATTAGTATATTTAGCGCTTTTGTTTTTTCAATGTTTTTCCCTATTTATTATAGCATGTTATAGATTATACTTACTTGTGCTCTATAGTTCTAAACAGTGCTTTTCGTATTTGTTGTAGAGTGTTCGAAATTAGTATATTTAGCGCTTTGTTTTTTTCAATGTTTTTCCTTTATATTATATAGCATGTTATAGATTATACTTACTTTGTGCTCTATAGTTCTAATTACAGTGCTTTTCGTATTTGTTGTAGAGTGTTCGAAATTAGTATATTTAGCGCTTTTGTTTTTTCAATGTTTTCCTTATATTATATAGCATGTTATAGATTATACTTACTTTGTGCTCTATAGTTCTAATTACAGTGCTTTTCGTATTTGTTGTAGAGTTCGAAATTAGTATATTTAGCGCTTTTGTTTTTTTCAATGTTTTTCCTTTATTATATAGCATGTTATAGATTATATACTTTGTGCTCTATAGTTCTAATTGCAGTGCTTTCGTATTTGTGTAGAGTGTTCGAAATTAGTATATTTAGCGCTTTTTTTTTAATGTTTTTCCTTTATATTATATAGCATGTTATAGATTATACTTACTTTGTGCTCTATAGTTCTAATTACAGTGCTTTTCGTATTTTTGTAGAGTGTTCGAAATTAGTATATTTAGCGCTTTTGTTTTTTCAATGTTTTTCCTTTATATTATATAGCATGTTATAGATTATACTTACTTTGTGCTCTATAGTTCTAATTGCAGTGCTTTTCGTATTTGTTGTAGAGTGTCGAAATTAGTATATTTAGCGCTTTTGTTTTTCAATGTTTTTCCTTTATATTATATAGCATGTTATAGATTATACTTACTTTGTGCTATAGTTCTAATTACAGTGCTTTTCGTATTTGTTGTAGAGTGTTCGAAATTAGTATATTTAGCGCTTTCGTTTTTCAATGTTTTTCTTTATATTATATAGCATGTTATAGATTATACTTACTTTGTGCTCTATAGTTCTAATTACAGTGCTTTTCGTATTTGTTGTAGAGTGTTCGAAATTAGTATATTTGCGCCTTTTTTTTTCAATGTTTTCCTTTATATTATATAGCATGTTATAGATTATACTTACTTTGTGCTCTATAGTTCTAATTACAGTGCTTTTCGTATTTGTTGTAGAGTGTTCGAAATTAGTATTTTAGCGCTTTTTGTTTTTTCAATGTTTTTCCTTTATATTATATAGCATGTTATAGATTATACTTACTTTGTGCTCTATAGTTCTAATTGCAGTGCTTTTCGTATGTTTTTAGAGTGTTCGAAATTAGTGTATTTAGCGCTTTTGTTTTTTCAATGTTTTTCCTTTATATTATATAGCATGTTATAGATTATACTTACTTTGTGCTCTATAGTTCTAATTACAGTGCTTTTCGTATTTGTTACAGAGTGTTCGAAATTAGTATATTTAGCGCTTTCGTTTTTCAATGTTTTTCCTTTATATTATATAGCATGTTATAGATTATACTTACTTTGTGCTCTATAGTTCTAATTACAGTGCTTTTCGTATTTGTTGTAGAGTGTTCGAAATTAGTATATTTAGGCTTTTGTTTTTTTCAATTTTTTCCTTTATATTATATAGCATGTTATAGATTATACTTACTTTGTGCTCTATAGTTCTAATTACAGTGCTTTCGTATTTGTTGTGTAGAGTGTTCGAATTAGTAGTTCATTAGTATTTAGCGCTTTTGTTTTTTCAATGTTTTTCCTTTATATTATATAGCATGTTATAGATTATACTTACTTTGTGCTCTATAGTTCTAATTACAGTGCTTTTCGTATTTTTTGTTGTAGAGTGTTCGAAATTAGTATATTAGCGCTTTTGTTTTTTCAATGTTTTTCCTTTATATTATATAGCATGTTATAGATTATACTTACTTTGTGCTCTATAGTTCTAATTACAGTGCTTTTCGTATTTTTGTTGTAGAGTGTTCGAAATTAGTATATTTAGCGCTTTGTTTTTTAATGTTTTTCCTTTTATTATATAGCATGTTATAGATTATACTTACTTTGTGCTCTATAGTTTAATTGCAGTGCTTTTCGTATTTGTTGTAGAGTGTTCGAAATTAGTATATTTAGCGCTTTGTTTTTTCAATGTTTTTCCTTTATATTATATAGCATGTTATAGATTATACTTACTTTGTGCTCTATAGTTCTAATGTAGTGCTTTTCGTATTTGTTGTAGAGTGTTCGAAATTTAGTATATTTCGCTTTTTTTTTCAATGTTTTTCTTTATATTATATAGCATGTTATAGATTATACTTACTTTGTGCTCTATAGTTCTAATTGCAGTGCTTTTTCGTATTGTTGTAGAGTGTTCGAAATTAGTATATTTAGCGCTTTCGTTTTTCAATGTTTTTCCTTTATATTATATAGAATGTTATAGATTATACTTACTTTGTGCTCTATAGTTCTAATTACATTGGCTTTTCGTATTTGTTGTAGGTGTTCGAATTAGTATATTTAGCGCTTTTGTTTTTTCATGTTTTTCTTTATATTATATAGCATGTATAGATTGTACTTACTTTGTGCTCTATAGTTCTAATTACAGTGCTTTTCGTATTGTTGTAGAGTGTTCGAAATTAGTATATTTAGCGCTTTTGTTTTTTCAATGTTTTTCCTTTATATTATATAGCATGTTATAGATTATACTTACTTTGTGCTCTATAGTTCTAATTGCAGTGCTTTCGTATTTGTTGTAGAGTGTTCGAAATTAGTATATTTAGCGCTTTTGTTTTTTCAATGTTTTTCCTTTATATTATATAGCATGTTATAGATTATACTTACTTTGTGCTCTATAGTTCTAATTGCAGTGCTTTTCGTATTTGTTGTAGAGTGTTCGAAATTAGTATATTTAGCGCTTTTGTTTTTTCAATGTTTTTCCTTTATATTATATAACATGTTATAGATTATACTTACTTTGTGCTCTATAGTTCTAATTACAGTGCTTTTCGTATTTGTTGTAGAGTGTTCGAAATTAGTATATTTAGCGCTTTTGTTTTTTCAATGTTTTCCTTTATATTATATAGCATGTTATAGATTATACTTACTTTGTGCTCTATAGTTCTAATTATTGCAGTGCTTTTCGTATTTGTTGTAGAGTGTTCGAAATTAGTATATTTAGCGCTTTTGTTTTTCAATGTTTTTCCTTATATTATATAGCATGTTATAGATTATACTTACTTTGTGCTCTATAGTTCTAATTACAGTGCTTTTCGTATTTGTTGTAGAGTGTTCGAAATTAGTATATTTAGCGCTTTTGTTTTTTCAATGTTTTTCCTTTATATTATATAGCATGTTATAGATTATACTTACTTTGTGCTCTATAGTTCTAATTACAGTGCTTTTCGTATTTGTTGTAGAGTGTTCGAAATTAGTATATTTAGCGCTTTTGTTTTTTCAATGTTTTTCCTTTATATTATATAGCATGTTATAGATTATACTTACTTTGTGCTCTATAGTTCTAATTACAGTGCTTTTCGTATTTGTTGTAGAGTGTTCGAAATTAGTATATTTAGCGCTTTTGTTTTTTCAATGTTTTTCCTTTATATTATATAGCATGTTATAGATTATACTTACTTTGTGCTCTATAGTTCTAATTACAGTGCTTTTCGTATTTGTTGTAGAGTGTTCGAAATTAGTATATTTAGCGCTTTGTTTTTTAATTGTTTTTCCTTTATATTATATAGCATGTTATAGATTATACTTACTTTGTGCTCTATAGTTCTAATTGTAGTGCTTTTCGTATTTGTTGTAGAGTGTTCGAAATTAGTATATTTAGCGCTTTTGTTTTTTAATGTTTTTCCTTTATACTATATAGCATGTTATAGATTATACTTACTTTGTGCTCTATAGTTTTAATTGTAGTGCTTTTCGTATTTGTTGTAGAGTGTTCGAATTTAGTATATTTAGCGCTTTTTTTTTCAATGTTTTTCCTTTATATTATATAGCATGTTATAGATTATACTTACTTTGTGCTCTATAGTTCTAATTACAGTGCTTTTCGTATTTGTTGTAGAGTGTTCGAAATTAGTATATTTAGCGCTTTTGTTTTTTAATGTTTTTCCTTTATATTATATAGCATGTTATAGATTATACTTACTTTGTGTTCTATAGTTCTAATTACAGTGCTTTTCGTATTTGTTGTAGAGTGTTCGAAATTAGTATATTTAGCGCTTTTGTTTTTTCAATGTTTTTCCTTTATATTATATAGCATGTTATAGATTATACTTACTTTGTGCTATATAGTTCTAATTACAGTGCTTTTCGTATTTGTTGTAGAGTGTTCGAAATTAGTATATTTAGCGCTTTGTTTTTTCAATGTTTTCCGTTATATTATATAGCATGTTATAGATTATACTTACTTTGTGCTCTATGTTTTATTACATTGCTTTTCGTATTTGTTGTAGAGTGTTCGAAATTAGTATATTTAGCGCTTTGTTTTTTCAATGTTTTTCGTTTATATTATATAGCATGCTATAGATTATACTTACTTTGTGCTCTATAGTTCTAATTGCAGTGCTTTTCGTATTTGTTGTAGAGTGTTCGAAATTAGTATATTTAGCGCTTTGTTTTTTCAATGTTTTTCCTTTATATTATATAGCATGTTATAGATTATACTTACTTTGTGCTCTATAGTTCTAATTACAGTGCTTTTCGTATTTGTTGTAGAGTGTTCGAAATTAGTATATTTAGCGCTTTTGTTTTTTCAATGTTTTTCCTTATATTATATAGCATGTTATAGATTATACTTACTTTGTGCTCTATAGTTCTAATTACAGTGCTTTTCGTATTTGTTGTAGAGTGTTCGAAATTAGTATATTTAGCTTTTTTTTTTCAATGTTTTTCCTTTATATTATATAGCATGTTATAGATTATACTTACTTTGTGCTCTATAGTTCTAATTACAGTGCTTTTCGTATTTGTTGTAGAGTGTTCGAAATTAGTATATTTAGCGCTTTTGTTTTTCAATGTTTTTCCTTTATATTATATAGCATGTTATAGATTATACTTACTTTGTGCTCTATAGTTCTAATTACAGTGCTTTTCGTATTTGTTGTAGAGTGTTCGAAATTAGTATATTTAGCGCTTTTGTTTTTTCAATGTTTTTCTTTATATTATATAGCATGTTATAGATTATACTTACTTTGTGCTCTATAGTTCTAATTGCAGTGCTTTTCGTATTTGTTGTAGAGTGTTCGAAATTAGTATATTTAGCGCTTTTGTTTTTTCAATGTTTTCCCTTTATATTATATAGCATGTTATAGATTATACTTACTTTGTGCTCTATAGTTCTAATTACAGTGCTTTTCGTATTTGTTGTAGAGTGTTCGAAATTAGTATATTTAGCGCTTTTGTTTTTTCAAGTTTTTCCTTTATATTATATAGCATGTTATAGATTATACTTACTTTGTGCTCTATAGTTCTAATTACAGTGCTTTTCGTATTTGTTGTAGAGTGTTCGAAATTAGTACATTTAGCGCTTTTGTTTTTTCAATGTTTTTCCTTTATATTATATAGCATGTTATAGATTATACTTACTTTGTGCTCTATAGTTCTAATTGCAGTGCTTTTCGTATTTGTTGTAGAGTGTTCGAAATTAGTATATTTAGCGCTTTTTTTTTTCAATGTTTTCCTTTATATTATATAGCATGTTATAGATTATACTTACTTTGTGCTCTATAGTTCTAATTACAGTGCTTTTCGTATTTGTTGTAGAGTGTTCGAAATTAGTATATTTAGCGCTTTTGTTTTTCAATGTTTTTCCTTTATATTATATAGCATGTTATAGATTATACTTACTTTGTGCTCTATAGTTCTAATTACAGTGCTTTTCGTATTTGTTGTAGAGTGTTCGAAAATAGTATATTTAGCGCTTTCGTTTTTTCAATGTTTTTCCTTTATATTATATAGCATGTTATAGATTATACTTACTTTGTGCTCTATAGTTCTAATTGCAGTGCTTTTCGTATTTGTTGTAGAGTGTTCGAAATTAGTATATTTAGCGCTTTTGTTTTTTCAATGTTTTTCCTTTATATTATATAGCATGTTATAGATTATACTTACTTTGTGCTCTATAGTTCTAATTGCAGTGCTTTTCGTATTTGTTGTAGAGTGTTCGAAATTAGTATATTTAGCGCTTTTGTTTTTTCAATGTTTTCCTTTATATTATATAGCATGTTATAGATTATACTTACTTTGTGCTGAATAGTTCTAATTGCAGTGCTTTCTGTATTTGTTGTAGAGTGTTCGAAATTAGTATATTTAGCGCTTTTGTTTTTTCAATGTTTTTCTTTATATTATATAGCATGTTATAGATTATACTTACTTTGTGCTCTATAGTTCTAATTACAGTGCTTTTCGTATTTGTTGTAGAGTGTTCGAAATTAGTATATTTAGCGCTTTTGTTTTTTCAATGTTTTTCCTTTATATTATATAGCATGTTATAGATTATACTTACTTTGTGCTCTATAGTTCTAATTACAGTGCTTTTCGTATTTGTTGTAGAGTGTTCGAAATTAGTATATTTAGCGCTTTTGTTTTTCAATGTTTTTCTTTATATTATATAGCATGTTATAGATTATACTTACTTTGTGCTCTATAGTTCTAATTGCAGTGCTTTTCGTATTTGTTGTAGAGTGTTCGAAATTAGTATATTTAGCGCTTTTGTTTTTTCAATGTTTTTCCTTTATATTATATAGCATGTTATAGATTATACTTACTTTGTGCTCTATAGTTCTAATTACAGTGCTTTTCGTATTTGTTGTAGAGTGTTCGAAATTAGTACATTTAGCGCTTTTGTTTTTTCAATGTTTTCCTTTATATTATATAGCATGTTATAGATTATACTTACTTTGTGCTCTATAGTTCTAATTGCAGTGCTTTTCGTATTTGTTGTAGAGTGTTCGAAATTAGTACATTTAGCGCTTTTGTTTTTTCAATGTTTTTCCTTTATATTATATAGCATGTTATAGATTATACTTACTTTGTGCTCTATAGTTCTAATTGCAGTGCTTTTCGTATTTGTTGTAGAGTGTTCGAAATTAGTATATTTAGCGCTTTGTTTTTCAATGTTTTCCTTTATATTATATAGCATGTTATAGATTATACTTACTTTGTGCTCTATAGTTCTAATTACAGTGCTTTTCGTATTTGTTGTAGAGTGTTCGAAATTAGTATATTTAGCGCTTTTGTTTTTTCAATGTTTTTCTTTATATTATATAGCATGTTATAGATTATACTTACTTTGTGCTCTATAGTTCTAATTGCAGTGCTTTTCGTATTTGTTGTAGAGTGTTCGAAATTAGTATATTTAGCGCTTTTGTTTTTTCAATGTTTTTCTTTATATTATATAGCATGTTATAGATTATACTTACTTTGTGCTCTATAGTTCTAATTGCAGTGCTTTTCGTATTTGTTGTAGAGTGTTCGAAATTAGTATATTTAGCGCTTTTGTTTTTTCAATGTTTTTCCTTTATATTATATAGCATGTTATAGATTATACTTACTTTGTGCTCTATAGTTCTAATTGCAGTGCTTTTCGTATTTGTTGTAGAGTGTTCGAAATTAGTACATTTAGCGCTTTTGTTTTTTCAATGTTTTTCCTTTATATTATATAGCATGTTATAGATTATACTTACTTTGTGCTCTATAGTTCTAATTGCAGTGCTTTTCGTATTTGTTGTAGAGTGTTCGAAATTAGTACATTTAGCGCTTTTGTTTTTCAATGTTTTTCCTTTATATTATATAGCATGTTATAGATTATACTTACTTTGTGCTCTATAGTTCTAATTACAGTGCTTTTCGTATTTGTTGTAGAGTGTTCGAAATTAGTATATTTAGCGCTTTGTTTTTTCAATGTTTTTTCCTTTATATTATATAGCATGTTATAGATTATACTTACTTTGTGCTCTATAGTTCTAATTGCAGTGCTTTTCGTATTTGTTGTAGAGTGTTCGAAATTAGTATATTTAGCGCTTTTGTTTTTTCAATGTTTTTCCTTTATATTATATAGCATGTTATAGATTATACTTACTTTGTGCTCTATAGTTCTAATTGCAGTGCTTTTCGTATTTGTTGTAGAGTGTTCGAAATTAGTATATTTAGCGCTTTTGTTTTTTCAATGTTTTTCCTTTATATTATATAGCATGTTATAGATTATACTTACTTTGTGCTCTATAGTTCTAATTGCAGTGCTTTTCGTATTTGTTGTAGAGTGTTCGAAATTAGTACATTTAGCGCTTTTGTTTTTCAATGTTTTTCCTTTATATTATATAGCATGTTATAGATTATACTTACTTTGTGCTCTATAGTTCTAATTGCAGTGCTTTTCGTATTTGTTGTAGAGTGTTCGAAATTAGTATATTTAGCGCTTTTGTTTTTTCAATTTTTTCCTTTATATTATATAGCATGTTATAGATTATACTTACTTTGTGCTCTATAGTTCTAATTGCAGTGCTTTTCGTATTTGTTGTAGAGTGTTCGAAATTAGTATATTTAGCGCTTTTGTTTTTTCAATGTTTTTCCTTTATATTATATAGCATGTTATAGATTATACTTACTTTGTGCTCTATAGTTCTAATTGCAGTGCTTTTCGTATTTGTTGTAGAGTGTTCGAAATTAGTACATTTAGCGCTTTGTTTTTTCAATGTTTTTCCTTTATATTATATAGCATGTTATAGATTATACTTACTTTGTGCTCTATAGTTCTAATTGCAGTGCTTTTCGTATTTGTTGTAGAGTGTTCGAAATTAGTATATTTAGCGCTTTTGTTTTTTCAATGTTTTTCCTTTATATATATATAGCATGTTATAGATTATACTTACTTTGTGCTCTATAGTTCTAATTGCAGTGCTTTTCGTATTTGTTGTAGAGTGTTCGAAATTAGTACATTTAGCGCTTTTGTTTTTTCAATGTTTTTCCTTTATATTATATAGCATGTTATAGATTATACTTACTTTGTGCTCTATAGTTCTAATTGCAGTGCTTTTCGTATTTTTTGTAGAGTGTTCGAAATTAGTATATTTAGCGCTTTTGTTTTTTCAATGTTTTTCCTTTATATTATATAGCATGTTATAGATTATACTTACTTTGTGCTCTATAGTTCTAATTGCAGTGCTTTTCGTATTTGTTGTAGAGTGTTCGAAATTAGTATTTAGCGCTTTTGTTTTTTCAATTTTTTTCCTTTATATTATATAGCATGTTATAGATTATACTTACTTTGTGCTCTATAGTTCTAATTGCAGTGCTTTTCGTATTTGTTGTAGAGTGTTCGAAATTAGTACATTTAGCGCTTTTGTTTTTTCAATATTTTTTGTTTATATTATATAGCATGTTATAGATTATACTTACTTTGTGCTCTATAGTTCTAATTGCAGTGCTTTTCGTATTTGTTGTAGAGTGTTCGAAATTAGTACATTTAGCGCTTTTGTTTTTTCAATGTTTTTCGTTTATATTATATAGCATGTTATAGATTATACTTACTTTGTGCTCTATAGTTCTAATTGCAGTGCTTTTCGTATTTGTTGTAGAGTGTTCGAAATTAGTATTTAGCGCTTTTGTTTTTCAATGTTTTTCCTTTATATTATATATAGCATGTTATAGATTATACTTACTTTGTGCTCTATAGTTCTAATTGCAGTGCTTTTCGTATTTGTTGTAGAGTGTTCGAAATTAGTACATTTAGCGCTTTTGTTTTTTCAATGTTTTTCCTTTATATTATATAGCATGTTATAGATTATACTTACTTTGTGCTCTATAGTTCTAATTGCAGTGCTTTTCGTATTTTTGTAGAGTGTTCGAAATTAGTGTATTTAGCGCTTTTGTTTTTTCAATGTTTTTCCTTTATATTATATAGCATGTTATAGATTATACTTACTTTGTGCTCTATAGTTCTAATTGCAGTGCTTTTCGTATTTGTTGTAGAGTGTTCGAAATTAGTACATTTAGCGCTTTTGTTTTTTTAATGTTTTTTGTTTATATTATATAGCATGTTATAGATTATACTTACTTTGTGCTCTATAGTTCTAATTGCAGTGCTTTTCGTATTTGTTGTAGAGTGTTCGAAATTAGTACATTTAGCGCTTTTGTTTTTTCAATGTTTTTCCTTTATATTATATAGCATGTTATAGATTATACTTACTTTGTGCTCTATAGTTCTAATTGCAGTGCTTTTCGTATTTGTTGTAGAGTGTTCGAAATTAGTATATTTAGCGCTTTTGTTTTTTCAATGTTTTTCCTTTATATTATATATAGCATGTTATAGATTATACTTACTTTGTGCTCTATAGTTCTAATTGCAGTGCTTTTCGTATTTGTTGTAGAGTGTTCGAAATTAGTACATTTAGCGCTTTTGTTTTTTCAATGTTTTTCCTTTATATTATATAGCATGTTATAGATTATACTTACTTTGTGCTCTATAGTTCTAATTGCAGTGCTTTTCGTATTTGTTGTAGAGTGTTCGAAATTAGTATATTTAGCGCTTTTGTTTTTTCAATGTTTTTCCTTTATATTATATAGCATGTTATAGATTATACTTACTTTGTGCTCTATAGTTCTAATTGCAGTGCTTTTCGTATTTGTTGTAGAGTGTTCGAAATTAGTATATTTAGCGCTTTTGTTTTTTCAATGTTTTTCCTTTATATTATATAGCATGTTATAGATTATACTTACTTTGTGCTCTATAGTTCTAATTGCAGTGCTTTTCGTATTTGTTGTAGAGTGTTCGAAATTAGTACATTTAGCGCTTTTGTTTTTTCAATGTTTTTCCTTTATATTATATAGCATGTTATAGATTATACTTACTTTGTGCTCTATAGTTCTAATTGCAGTGCTTTTCGTATTTGTTGTAGAGTGTTCGAAATTAGTGTATTTAGCGTTTTTGTTTTTTCAATGTTTTTCCTTTATATTATATAGCATGTTATAGATTATACTTACTTTGTGCTCTATAGTTCTAATTGCAGTGCTTTTCGTATTTGTTGTAGAGTGTTCGAAATTAGTATATTTAGCGCTTTTGTTTTTCAATGTTTTTCCTTTATATTATATAGCATGTTATAGATTATACTTACTTTGTGCTCTATAGTTCTAATTGCAGTGCTTTTCGTATTTGTTGTAGAGTGTTCGAAATTAGTACATTTAGCGCTTTTGTTTTTTCAATGTTTTTCCTTTAATTATATAGCATGTTATAGATTATACTTACTTTGTGCTCTATAGTTCTAATTGCAGTGCTTTTCGTATTTGTTGTAGAGTGTTCGAAATTAGTATATTTAGCGCTTTTGTTTTTTCAATGTTTTTCCTTTATATTATATAGCATGTTATAGATTATACTTACTTTGTGCTCTATAGTTCTAATTGCAGTGCTTTTCGTATTTGTTGTAGAGTGTTCGAAATTAGTACATTTAGCGCTTTTGTTTTTTCAATGTTTTCCTTTATATTATATAGCATGTTATAGATTATACTTACTTTGTGCTCTATAGTTCTAATTACAGTGCTTTTCGTATTTGTTGTAGAGTGTTCGAAATTAGTATATTTAGCGCTTTTGTTTTTTCAATGTTTTTCCTTTATATTATATAGCATGTTATAGATTATACTTACTTTGTGCTCTATAGTTCTAATTACAGTGCTTTTCGTATTTGTTGTAGAGTGTTCGAAATTAGTATATTTAGCGCTTTTGTTTTTTCAATGTTTTTCCTTTATATTATATAGCATGTTATAGATTATACTTACTTTGTGCTATATAGTTCTAATTACAGTGCTTTTCGTATTTGTTGTAGAGTGTTCGAAATTAGTATATTTAGCGCTTTTTTTTCAATGTTTTTCCTTTATATTATATAGCATGTTATAGATTATACTTACTTTGTGCTCTATAGTTCTAATTCAGTGCTTTTCGTATTTGTTGTAGTGTTCGAAATTAGTATATTTAGCGCTTTTGTTTTTTCAATGTTTTTCCTTTATATTATATAGCATGTTATAGATTATACTTACTTTGTGCTCTATAGTTCTAATTACAGTGCTTTTCGTATTTGTTGTAGAGTGTTCGAAATTAGTATATTTAGCGCTTTTGTTTTTTCAATGTTTTTCTTTATATTATATAGCATGTTATAGATTATACTTACTTTGTGCTCTATAGTTCTAATTACAGTGCTTTTCGTATTTGTTGTAGAGTGTTCGAAATTAGTATATTTAGCGCTTTTGTTTTTCAATGTTTTTCCTTTATATTATATAGCATGTTATAGATTATACTTACTTTGTGCTATATAGTTCTAATTACAGTGCTTTTCGTATTTGTTGTAGAGTGTTCGAAATTAGTCTATTTAGCGTTTTTTTTTTCAATGTTTTTCCTTTATATTATATAGCATGTTATAGATTATACTTACTTTGTGCTCTATAGTTCTAATTTGTGCTTTTCGTATTTGTTGTAGTGTTCGAAATTAGTATATTTAGCGCTTTTGTTTTTTCAATGTTTTTCCTTTATATTATATAGCATGTTATAGATTATACTTACTTTGTGCTCTATAGTTCTAATTGCAGTGCTTTTCGTATTTGTTGTAGAGTGTTCGAAATTAGTACATTTAGCGCTTTTGTTTTTTCAATGTTTTTTCTTTAATTATATAGCATGTTATAGATTATACTTACTTTGTGCTCTATAGTTCTAATTGCAGTGCTTTTCGTATTTGTTGTAGAGTGTTCGAAATTAGTATATTTAGCGCTTTTGTTTTTTCAATGTTTTTCCTTTATATTATATAGCATGTTATAGATTATACTTACTTTGTGCTCTATAGTTCTAATTGCAGTGCTTTTCGTATTTGTTGTAGAGTGTTCGAAATTAGTACATTTAGCGCTTTTGTTTTTTCAATGTTTTTCCTTTATAATATATAGCATTTTATAGATTATACTTACTTTGTGCTCTATAGTTCTAATTGCAGTGCTTTTCGTAATTGTTGTAGAGTGTTCGAAATTAGTGCATTTAGCGCTTTTGTTTTTTCAATGTTTTTCGTTTATATTATATAGCATGTTATAGTTACTTTGTGCTCTATAGTTCTAATTACAGTGCTTTTCGTATTTGTTGTAGAGTGTTCGAAATTAGTATATTTAGCGGTTTTGTTTTTTCAATGTTTTTTCTTTATATTATATAGCATGTTATAGATTATACTTACTTTGTGCTCTATAGTTCTAATTGCAGTGCTTTTCGTATTTGTTGTAGAGTGTTCGAAATTAGTATATTTAGCGTTTTTTTTTTTTCAATGTTTTTCCTTTATATTATATAGCATGTTATAGATTATACTTACTTTGTGCTCTATAGTTCTAATTACAGTGCTTTTCGTATTTGTTGTAGAGTGTTCGAAATTAGTATATTTAGCGCTTTTGTTTTTTCAATGTTTTTCCTTTATATTATATAGCATGTTATAGATTATACTTACTTTGTGCTCTATAGTTCTAATTACAGTGCTTTTCGTATTTGTTGTAGGGTGTTCGAAATTAGAATATTTAGCGCTTTTGTTTTTTCAATAATTTTCCTTTATATTATATAGCTTGTTATAGATTATACTTACTTTGTGCTATATTGTTCTAATTACAGTGCTTTTCGTATTTGTTGTAGAGTGTTCGAAATTAGTCTATTTAGCGCTTTTTTTTTCAATGTTTTTCCTTTATATTATATAGCATGTTATAGATTATACTTACTTTGTGCTCTATAGTTCTAATTCTCTTGCTTTTCGTATTTGTTGTAGTGTTCGAAATTAGTATATTTAGCGCTTTGTTTTTTCAATGTTTTTCCTTTATATTATATAGCATGTTATAGATTATACTTACTTTGTGCTCTATAGTTCTAATTACAGTGCTTTTCGTATTTGTTGTAGAGTGTTCGAAATTAGTACATTTAGCGCTTTTGTTTTTTCAATGTGTTTTCTTTGAATTATATAGCATGTTATAGATTATACATACTTTGTGCTCTATAGTTCTAATTGCAGTGCTTTTCGTATTTGTTGTAGAGTGTTCGAAATTAGTGTATTTGCGCTTTTGTTTTTTCAATGTTTTTCCTTTATAATATATAGCATGTTATAGATTATACTTACTTTGTGGTCTATGGTTCTAATTGCAGTGCTTTTTGTATTTGTTGTAGAGTGTTCGAAATTAGTACATTTAGCGCTTTTGTTTTTTCAATGTTTTTCCTTTGTATTATATAGCATTTTATAGATAATACTTACTTTGTGCTCTATAGTTCTAATTGCAGTGCTTTTCGTATTGTTGAGTAGAGTGTTCGAAATTAGTGCATTTAGCACTTTTGTTTTTGTCAATGTTTTTCGTTTATATTATATAGCATGTTATAGATTATACTTACTTTGTGCTCTATAGTTCTAATTACAGTGCTTTTCGTATTTGTTGTAGTGTGTTCGAAATTAGTATATTTAGCGGTTTTGTTTTTTCAATGTTTTTTCTTTATATTATATAGCATGTTATAGATTGTACTTACTTTGTGCTCTATAGTTCTAATTGCAATGCTTTTCGTATTTGTTGTAGAGTGATCGAAATTAGTATATTTAGCGCTTTTTGTTTTTTCAATATTTTTCCTTTATATTATATAGCATGTTATTGATTATACTTACTTTGTGTTCTATAGTTCTAATTACAGTGCTTTTCGTATTCCTTGCAGAGAGTTCGAAATTAGTATTGTTGATGTAATTTTTCAACAAAAATAAAGTAAAATTCAAAGATATAGAAAATATCCTTAAACTTGATTAATTAGTGCCTGAGATTAGGAATCTCTAAACACTGTATGGTACAGAAAATAAACTGGAAAAATAAAAGACTGAAATTTAAAGTGGTGATCCCCAAATCTGACTTTGCTTTGTTGAAGTTGATTGAAGATACCTTGCCAAATGATGATTCAAACCTTTAAATATTCTTTGGGGAACCGTACTGAAAACCGTCACCCGAACGGTTACAACGTCTCCTTCCCAACCGTCTTCCAACCCTTTTCATGCTGACACGTGTCCTCAGCAGACCAAAATTATCCTTATATTTCACTCTTTGAGCCGACCACAGACCTTCCGCTCTTTTGGCCCGACTTCATCCTTCACCCGACCTGCTTCTTCGCCCGACCTCACTTGGGCCGACCTCCGCATCAGCCGCCCTCCGTCTTTGACCGAAGACCTCCGCATCTGTCCATACCTCTTCCTTGCCCGACCTTCCTCTTAACAGACCTCTGCGTCTGCCCGACTTCGGTCTGGATTTGGATCAATTCTTGAGATCTTACCTTTCTTCCTTTTCCCGACCTGAAAGCCTCCCGACCTGCGGACTTCCCGTCCTAATGACTTTCCGTCTTGAGGCCTTACCGACCTGAAGACCTTCCGTCCTGATGACTTTCCGTCTTGAGGACCTCCCGACCTGAAGACCTTCCGACCTGAGGTCTTTCCATCTTGAGGACCTCCCGACCTGAAGACCTTCCGACTTGAGGTCTTTCCATCTTGAGGACCTCCCGACCTGAAGACCTTCCGACCTGAGGTCTTTCCGTCTTGAGGACCTACCGACCTGAGATCCTTCCGACCTGAGGTCCTACCGACCTGAGGACCTTCCGACCTGAGGTCTTTCCGCCCTGAGGACCTTCCGTCTTGAGGACCTTCCGTCTTGAGGACCTACCGACCTGAGGACCTACCGACCTGAGGACCTTCCGACCTGAGGTCTTTCCGCCCTGAGGACATTCCGCCTTGCATTTTCCTTAGAAATAAATCTATTTTCCTTGATTTCCTCACGGTGTCCTTCAGCCAGTTCAATCAACCCCATTGTTAGGCCCATTCTTCTTTTTACCTTGGGCTTTTAACCTAATTCTAAATTTCGTACGTAACAACTTGCCCGCCGCCAAGGGACTTTCAAACGCCATTTAACAATCAATGTTTGGAAGTTCATAAATCACCACCCTCGTGAAAAACTCCTTTAGCAACTGCACCAGTTACTGCAACACTCCTGATTAACTTCCTTCTCCGCACTACAAGCTTTTGCGAATCACAATCCCAAAACACTCTAACCATGGCGAATCAATACATTCCTGCCCTTCCCTTCGACGGAACCCTCCCGGAGGGCCCATTTTCAGCCTCGAAAGTACTGACTCCGACGATCCGTCCATATTGCACTACTCCTGAAGATTCAAATCGGATGAGGGAAATCTTGGAATCCCGAAATTCCTTGGCTATCAACAGCCCTAACTACCAAGCAGTTCGCATCCGAGACAGCATCAAAACCCATCTCACAGACCCAAAAGATCCTTACCGCGCTTGGTATCGACGGGTAGCAGAACACTTCCAGACCCAATGGCGTTCCCAAAAGATCGACCAAGCAATATTACTGTCCACCATGCCTATCAACCTGCATGAGAAGGTGTTGTTGGCCATGTCTGCCTTCTGGAATGCGGAAAATGGGACTTTCCTCTTCCCATCAGGCCCCTTTGGCCCAACTCTTATGGACGTTGCAATGATTGCGCATCTCCCAGTCGTGGGTGAAGACCCTGTAATGGGAACCCTAGATGGGCAGGAGCCATCAGAAGACCATCCAGGGTGGTCTTTACAAGGTGTGAAGGAATGGGGTTGGACAAAGTTCGCAACCGACCAGCAAGGGGCTCCAGGGACCCCTGTAACCGACCGGGAGCATACTGCCTTTATCCTTTTTTGGCTTTGTAGGTACGTCATTGTTTCCCCTTCCAAATGTGTTCTTCCTTCTCATCTTGACCTAGCCATTCATATCGCGTCAGGTCGTTTTTTCTCTCTTGGCACCCTGTTTTTAGCCAATCTGTTTGAAGGACTCACTAGAGTTAGCCTTCGCTTAACAGATAATGATAATAGGAAATTAGACACTGCCGCGTCGGGTCCTTTTTGGTTTTTAGAACTTTGGTTCCGACTCTACTTCCCCAACGCGTTTAACTTAGGATCTCCACCCACTATGCCAACAGCTGAAAAACATTTGGGACTAGCCCTTAACCGACTCTGCTCAGGACGCAATAACCTCCAATCTTCCGATCCAATAATAATTGCAGTTTTAACAGATACCCGCAGTAACTCTCGCTTTTCTATGTATAAAAAATATGCGGGCTATGCTCCCGACCATTTTTGGCCTTTTCCAGTACCAAATCCGCTTCCGACTCCTGAGCCTTGTCCTCATTCCACCTATCCTTTTGCCTGGGACGTTGCCCTCAAACCCAGGTCTCTTTTCAGTAGCAAAAAACTTGATAAAAAAGGGCAGAAAACTTTTTACACCTTTAATTATGAACCTCAATTCCTGGCGCGCCAGTTCGGCTGTTGCCAAGGTATCCCTGGACCCGTCGCGTGTCCGCAAATAATTTTTCAAAGCCCTGACCGACGAGTCCTACCTAATTCAATCCCTTCTTATATATCCCAGCTCACCACGTACATAATTTCCAATTCTTATATTCCTTTCCGCTCCAACCCTGAGACTGTAGATACTTTCAATGAATGGTGGTCGGTTGTATGGCCCCTGATTTCCCCTGATGAGGGTCGGTTGCTGAACATACTCCTTCCACCCCAAGGATTGGTTCTAGGGGCGGCTAGACATACTAGCACCCAGCCACAAACAGCCGCCCCGGGGACCGGATCTAGTGTTCCAAAACGAAAAAGGAAAGCTTCCCAGCTGCAAACACCCCCGACCTCTGGGGCCGACCAGCAAGCTCAAGCGGACCTAGGAACTACTAGGACGTCAGCAAGGACCCGACCCCGACTAGGTAATTTTTCTTAAAACCGTGAACCAATTCACTATATCTTAACCTTGATTTCACTTATCATTCACCAGAACCGACCTTGGCAGCACCGACCACACAACCGACGCCAGCCCCAGCTGACCAACCTTTGGTCCCGACTGAGGCAGTTCCTCTTCAAACCCCTACTCCACTTCTCACTTTGCCAATGAGCAGTCGGGCAGAGGACCCGACGAGGAGGCAAATTCTTCCTCCTGCACCGAGGAGCGGTCGGGCCAGGCACCCGACCAGGAGGCAATCTCTACCAGCAGTGCCTACAGAACCAGTAAGTTCTCTCATCAGCACTCCTTAGTATTCTAATGATCAACCTTGATATAGTTAACAACAAACATTTTCATGATTTTCCACAGACACCTTCACCCATCGGATCAGCAGCAGGGGTCTCTTCTGACAGCGAAGGAACTACTTCCCAGATGGGTCGACCGCCATACATGGCATCAGACTCATCCATTTCGAAGGAAGGACCAACTGCCCTCGCCGAAGCTGACCCTCAAAACGACATCCTTGATGTTGCTGATCCCGAAATCGGAGGTGCCGCAGAGATCCCGGCTGCAGTGGCTCTAGATGCAGCCGCCCAACCTGCAGCCGCCCAACCAGCAGCGGCGCTCCCTCTAGCCATCGAGTGGCAGGCAGAAGAACCACCTGCGGCAATCCAACCTCCAGAAATGGAAGAAATGTCTTCGTCCGAATCGGAGACTTCTGTAAATTTGGTAAGATTCCACCAATCCATGCCATAATGTTTCCCTCGGAAAACACTAACTGTTTTATATACCACGTTCCAAAGGGACCCAGGTCGGCACCTCAGCGACCATTCGCAGCAGCCGACGAGTCGGCTGCTATTATACCAGCTGTCTGCCCTACTCGACCGACCTCATTGCTGCCCCCCTCACTGACAGCAGTCCGCCCAGAGGTAACACATATCTTATATGAATAAATTTGCACCTCCTTTGGAATACTTATTGACATTGTAGGACTTGCAGGGGCCTTCGGACTTAGTTGTCCTATCAACTGTTCCGGTTCCGGCGGAGGCCCGAACCATATTCACCGAGGCCATTAACCATCCCCTGTCAGAATTGAGATCCGACTTATTGGACAAACTCATCCAGACGGTTGGTGGCCTTCTCTTTTACACTCCGACGGAATCGCCAGCTGTCCCCATTCTGCATCGGCTGATGGAGAGACTTACAGAGCTCAAACTGAAGTGGTAGTCATTGGCCTTCTGTCAGCCGAAACCCCCCAGCCCGACTTCGATCAAACAACGCTGGAGAATTCTTTGGCTAAGACTCGAGAATCCCTTCAGCAGACTACTGGAAGACTGGGTGGTCTCCTTAGTACGAAAGCTCTGGTTGATGATGCCATTCAGAAAAAGGAGGCAGAATTGCGGGAGCTGAGGAAAGAACAGTCTACCCTGGATACGCAAATTACCAATGAACAGCATCTGCTTGAGAAGTATACCAAAAATGAGGCTGAATTGGATCAAGAGCTGAAAACCCAAGCCCGATCCCAATTCATCAGAAGATATCAGACGGCTGCCAATACCAGAAGGCTATCCAGGGATGAAAACAAATGGACACAGATAAAAACTGCCCTAGGGGCACTGTTGTAATATTTCCCCCTTTGTAACAATACTTGACTTAGTAATCCATTTTTTCTTTTGTCTCTCAAAACAAGGATCACCTTTCAAATTCCAACTTTGTAGGAATAGAAACAAACTCCTTCTTTAAAAGAACATTGTTTCTCACATTTTAAGAAACACATTCCAAGGCATATTTTGAAAATCACAACACTTGAAGTGTTAACAAACATGGCGAATGACCGACCTTATGTTCCATCAAACAACTGGCAGGGTGTTCTTCAACCCTTCTTTGTGGGTAATCACCCTATTGGAGGCCATGCAGAAGACTTGTTACATATACTCAAGCAACTAGACTTCAAATTCCGATTCTCCCAACGAGGAAGAAGAACCATTCATCGCGTCATCCGCCTAATGGAAAAAGTCATTGAAGGGTATGAACCACTTCGTGACATCCTTAGTCGCATTCCTGATCTCCATCACCACATGGAAATGATAGAAAATCACGCAGCAACTATACTTCCAGATCTTGGTTGGGATAACATCTTTTCCAATCAACGAAAAGTCTTCTCAAGATTACGGACCATTGTTGATCGTGAACATCAAGCCCTAACAGACATGCAAGCGCGTACCCATCAAGATCTTGACGACATGCAAAGCCAATGGGAAAGGTACCGACCAGATTTGGAAGATCTTATTGAAGAAGAACCAGAATTAATATCCACTCACTGGGATGAAAAGTCTGATTCAGAGGCAGAAAATTTCTCACAAATACATGATGACTAACAGAAATGAACCTTTAAATAGGTTCGAATCCGAACCCCATAAATGGGTTCTGAATAACATTTTGTTTCAGGCAGTTTTGTTATCTGAAAAGGCAGGATAATACCTCTTCAGATATTTAGCATTAATACAATCATGTACTCTTCTACCTTCATGATTTACAATAATGAAAGCACCATTCCCAATATCTTTTTGAACAATGTATGGTCCTTCCCAATTCGGTGACCACTTTCCCAATTGATCAGTTTTCTTATATGTAGGAAGAATGGTCTTCCAGACTAGGTCTCCTTTTTGGAATGTCCTGTGAAGAACTTTCTTTCCATAACTCCTTGCTCTGATTTCACTCTGTTTCACACTTCGACTTATCGCATGAAGTCGGTTAACATCCAAATCTTCTAACTGTTGCATCATAAGTTGTTGGTATTCTTCTGTAAGACCACCATCAGTAAATTCTGTCCGACCAGATGATACTCGGATTTCGGCTGGTAAAACAGCATCTTGGCCAAACGTGAGTTGATAAGGTGAGAACCCTGTGGCCGTATTTCTGGTATTCCTATGTGCCCATAAAGCCTGAGACAATAACAAATGCCACTTTCTTGGGTTCCCTTCTACCATCTTCTTTACGATCCCAATAATAATCTTATTTGCTGCTTCCGCCTGTCCATTGGCTTGGGGATAATAAGGTGACGAATGATGTAAACGAACACCGAATTCGGCCAAGAAACTAGAGAACTTTTCCCCTGTGAAGACCAAACCTTGGTCGGTTGTTATAGACTGAGGAATACCATATCTGTAAATAATTTGATTCAAAACGAAGTCTATCACTTCTTTCTGATCCACATTTTTTAAAGCAACTGCTTCTACCCATTTGGTGAAGTAGTCAGTCGCGACCAATATGAAACAATGATGTTTCGATGAAGCAGGATGTATCTTACCAATAATATCCATAGCCCATGATTTAAAAGGCCATGGTTTTGCCACGAATTGCAATTCGGTTACTGGCAAATGGTTTAAATTTCCATGTCTCTGACATTCCTGGCAGCCTTTGGCAAATTGTATGCAATCTTCAAAAATCTTTGGCCAGAAAAAACCCAAACGATGAATGGCCCATCTCATATTGAGACCTGCCCGATGAGCTCCACATATCCCCCCATGTACTTCTGTCATTACCTCTAGAGCTTCTGTAGACCCCAAACATTTCAAAAGCAGACCTTCAAATGATCTCTTATACAAAATTCCATTAATCAATTGAAAACGTAAAGCTTTCAATCGTGTCGCAATTGAAACACTTGCACCTGGATTCTGTAAATACGTGATAAGCTCTGTTCTCCAATCGGGCACTATTTCGCCGTCGGACTCCTGCCTGACATCTACTTCGCAGTCGGGCTCCTGTCCGACCGTCTCCTGCCCGACCATGACTTCACAGCCGGGCTCCTGACCAACAACTTCGTAGTCGGGGTCCTGTCCGACAGTCTCTTGCCCGACCATTCGGTCACCTATTGGGTCTGTCTTTCCTTCTATGCCCGACTTGACCTCCGACCACATATCCTCCAGAATTCCTTTACATGCCCTTTGAGCCAATTCATCAGCACGTTGGTTTTCTTTCCTCGGAATGAACTCAATTATTACTTCTGAAATTTTTGTCAGTAACCGACCCACAATGTCCCTGTATCTGCGAAGATGAGGGTAATTGCAAACATATTGATTGTTTACCTGGTTGACTACCAATTGAGAATCCCCCCTTATGATTACAGACTGGACCTTCCTGGCTATTAAAGCCTCCAAACCCAAAATTAAAGCTTCATATTCTGCCGAATTATGGGTCATGGCTTCCAATCGTAGTTGCAAATTGATCTTTTGACCATCAGGTCCTTGCAAAAAGACCCCTGCCCCTGATTTGTTTCCAGAGGTAGAGCCATCAAAGAACATCAACCATGTTCTGGTACTTATATAAGGTACACATCCGACCTGTAGACTATTCAAATATGATGAACAAACAAGTGGTCGGACGCTATCACAATGAGAGTACCCGACTTGTGAAAATTCTGCTAAGAAGTCGGCTACTGCTTGTCCCTTGACTGCCCTCAAAGGGGAATGTTGAAGATCAAAAGGAGCCAATTTAATGGCCCACTTCATGAGTCTGCCCTTCATAGTAGGTCTCTGTAAAATCAATTTGATGAGATCCACCTTTGATATGACCTCAATTCTTCTGGGCAGCAAATAATGCTCGAGTTTAGTACAAGCGAAGACCAATGAATAACACATTTTCTCTGGCATAGTGTAATTCAGTTCTGGTCCTGTAAGGGTTTTACTGAGATAATAGATTGCCCTTTCCTTCCCGTCATCACCATCCTGTGCCAATAAACAGCTAACCACTTCATATGTATTTGCCAAATAAAGTTTGAGTGGCCGACCTTGTTTAGGAGGCATCAAGACTGGAGGGTGAACCAATGCCTGCTTGATAGCATCTAAAGCCGTCTGTTGGTCGGGACCCCATTCAAAGGCATTTTTTCCAGCTTGCAATAATTTAGTAATGGGTCTGACCTTGCCAGCAGCATTAGAAATGAAACGCCTCAAATAGTTCACCTTACCCAAAAGACTTTGGATTTCTTTAACCGTCTTGGGTGGCCGACTGTCAAGAATGGCTTTAGCTTTATTGGCATCGATTTCAATTCCCCTCTCATGAACTAAAAATCCTAAAAAGCTCCCGGCTGATATTCCGAAAGCACATTTGGTTGGATTCATCTTCATTCTTTCAAATGCCTCTTCAAGATCTCTCAAATGTTCAACAAAACTGGCAGACTTAACAATAACATCATCAATGTAAACTTCCATAGATTTGCCAATTAAATCATGAAAAATTGAATTCATGGCTCTTTGGTAAGTTGCCCCTGCATTCTTTAACCCGAATGGCATGACTGTCCATTCATAAATACCTAAAGCCCCTGGGCATCTGAATGCTGTCTTAGGAATGTCTTCTTCTGCCAAGAATATTTGGTTATAACCTGCATAACCATCCATCAGACTAAGGATTTTATGCCCTGCTGCTGCATCTATCAACATGTCGGCCATAGGCATCACATATTCGTCCTTAGGGGTAGCTAGATTCAAATCCCTGAAGTCGATGCATATCCTTATCTTACCATTTTTCTTGACCACTGGCACAATGTTAGCTAGCCACTCCGCATAACGGCAAGGTTGAATAAAACCCACTTTGAGGAGTTTTTGGATTTCTTCCTTGATTTGAGGCATCAGATCCGGGCTCATTCGCCTTGGAGGTTGTTTGTAAGGTTTACAACCTTCTTTGATAGGCAATCGATGCTCTATTAGACCTCTTGTCAAACCAGGCATCTCTGAATAATCCCATGCTAAACAATCAATGTTGTTTCTAATAACTTCGAGCATCATTGTTTGTTGCTCTTTAGACAAATAACCACTTAACCTGATCACTTTTGGAACCAATTCGGTTCCTAAATTAAACTCCAACAACGGGTCTTGTGATGAAGCTGTTGGTTCTGTTTTTTCTAATAAGTCGGGCCAACGAAATTGTTCATCTTCTTGGAGGTGAACATCCAGAATCTCTTTACTATTTTCTGCTTTATGTAATAATTGCTTTAAATAGAACTTATTAATAAGAGAACTACATACTTCTAAGCTTGTATCTTCCATTACAAACAAATTATACGGGAATGGGTGTGGCTTTATCATGAGCCATACAATAAAGGTGTTCTTTTAATAGAACATCGAGTTCTGGCCAGTGACTTTATAACCCTTGATTGGGTATTCCCTGGCCATGTACAACTGAGACATCGGAGCCACCTGACTGGAATAAAACACTGACTCTTCAACTTGTTCTGTTACATCGAATGGATTATCATTCGCTTCCATTTTGAAGACCTGATTCCTTCCCAGAACATTAATTGTTGGTGCAAGGTTGATGGCACACATTGAGAGGCATGAATCCAGTCTCTTCCCAGCAAAAGAGAGTATGTAGTATCTGCGTCCACAATAAAGAAAACAGTGGAGATCTTTTTTGGTCCGACTTCAATTGTGGCAACCATCATGCCTTCAGGCTTGGTCGGCTGCCCTGTAAAACTTGTCATTTCGAATTCCACAGGAGATAAATCATGTATTCCTTTTCCTAACTTCTTGAGAGTCTTCAATGGCATAACATTAAAAACTGCTCCATTATCCACGAAAACCTTTGTGATTGGTTTCCCACAAATATGAGCATTAACATACAGAGGCTTCAAATGGGAGATCGCACCCTCTGGAATAGGAGGAAACACAATCGAGGGTGGCTCTGGTTGAGGCTCAGAGTCTGAAGTCTTTGCCCACTCTGTTTCCTCTAATTCATCATCTGCCAAGAATGCCCATAAAGGTTCGTCCATAGTATCATCTACCAGACTCGCCCATATCGGTTCATCTCTCATCTGATTAATCTCTGTCATTCGACAAGGGATTCGTGACCCCAGACGAGATTTAACAGATCTTGAATTCTCTCTGTAGTTACAACTTCTTCCTTCGTTTTATTCTGAGATTGAACCGTCAAAGATT
Organism: Andrographis paniculata; assembly: GCF_009805555.1. Lineage (NCBI taxonomy): Eukaryota > Viridiplantae > Streptophyta > Magnoliopsida > Lamiales > Acanthaceae > Andrographis > Andrographis paniculata. Next base: position 1,575 of record NW_026137443.1, on the reverse strand, counting down.
CTATACGGAATTCCTCAAAAGATGGATTGATGTTGATCCGTTCACAATGTTGACATCTAAAACCTTTAATTATTTCATCTGCCACTCCTTTACCTTTCCCCTGTCCCGACGAACTTCTTTTGGTATGGTCGGAAGCGCCTAATCCGTCATTCGGTTGCTTTCCTGACCAGACCCGACTGGACCGACCAACTGGAGACTGAAGGGCTACTCTCTGCTGGTTGGTCGTTTGTTCTGTAAAGACCGAATGGACTGATCTCCTGCCAAGTGGTCGGCTGCTTTTTGTTCGTCGGTTAGTTGTTTTGCTGAAGGACCTCGTTTCCCATACTTTGCAGCATACCTGCGTTTGGCATTGCGAATCTGTGTACGATTCATGCCCGGGAAACGAGGATCTATATCAACTGGTAAAGGTTTTTTATTCCGAGCCCAATCGTTCCCAACTGAACCTGTTTTTCTGGTCGGGTGTCTCGCACTAAAACCTTTTCCTTCACCTCCACATTAAAAGAACCGTCTGGACGGTCCCATTTTTCAGCGACTGGCCTTTCAACAAACTTTGAGTCGTTCTTCCGGTCGGCTGCTGTTTGGCTGATTCCCTTTCTTTGTTCCGGGACTTGCCTGAGTTCGCTCTCCTGTTTCCCACTATTGGCCGAACTTTTCCTGTTTCGAACTTGGTTGGATGTCAACCATTGCTGTTGTTACTTTCGGAAACGGTTGCTGGTCTACACCTAGAGTGATGTATTTGAGCCGACCTGTCTTGATGGCCTTTTGAATTTCCTTCCTGAAATGAGTACACTGACTTGTATTGTGTGTGAAAGAATTATGCCACTTACAATATGGTCTCCCTTGATTTCTTCTTTAGTGGCCAATCTTTGCCCCTTTGGAATACGGATCTGCCCATCAGTTAGTAGGATATCAAAAATTTCATCAGCTTTCGAACTATCAAAGGTCGGTTGCTCCTTTCCTTCAGATCCTGGAACTGGCTTCAATTTAGGGCATACATAAGGTTTTCCAGAAAGGATTTCGGCTGCCATCTCTTCTGATTGATTAAAATCAAAGTCACATGTTTCCGTTCCATACTCGCCATATGTTGGCCTCTATTACGCCTGTTATGTTGATCTTCCTCTTGAACAAAGACTCTAAACGTCCTGCCTTGGATGCAAGACTTGCCAAATCCTCAACATCCAGGGCAGTGAGTGCCTTTCTTAAACGAGTATGCATATTCCGGACCACTAAATTGGTCATCTCTTTCTCACTGATTACCGTAGGACATCGTCCCTTCATCAGTCGCACCCTTTCTATAAACTGTGAAGCAGATTCTTCTGGATACTGCCTCAATTCCAGTAAATCTGTTAAAGAAACAGTTGGTAAAGGATTGAAGAATCTAGCATGAAATGCCGTCTCCAGTCCTTCCCACGTCTGAATTTGTCCAGGGGGCAGACTTGCAAACCACAAAACGCGTTCTAGTAAGAGATAAACCAAACAGTTGCAACTTATAAAAAGGGTTATTGCCAACTTCTCCCAATTGTGCTTGTGTGAACCGACCAACATGTTCTATGGTGGAAGATCCGTCCTCCCTGA
>NW_026137442.1:0-29842 GCF_009805555.1 Andrographis paniculata | reverse complement strand
GAAAAACAAAAAAAGCGCTAAATATACTAATTTCGAACACTCTACAAAGAATACGAAAAGCACTGCAATTAGAACTATAGAGAGCACAAAGTAAGTATAATATAACATGCTATATATATAAAGGAAAAACATTGAAAAAACAAAAGCGCTAAATTATACTAATTCGAACACTCTACAAAAATACGAAAAGCACTGCAATTAGAACTATAGAGCACAAAGTAAGTAATCATATAACATGCTATATAATAAATAAAGGAAAAACATTGAAAAAACAAAAGCGCTAAATATACTAATTTCGAACACTCTACAACAATACGAAAAGCACTGCAATTAGAACTATAGAGCACAAAGTAAGTATAATCTATAACATGCTTATAATATAAAAGAAAAAACATTGAAAAAACAAAAGCGCTAAATATACTAATTTCGAACACTCACAAAAATACGAAAAGCACTCAATTAGAACTATAGAGCACAAAGTAAGTATAATCTATAACATACTATATAATATAAAGGAAAAACATTGAAAAAACAAAAGCGCTAAAATACTAATTTCGAACACTCTACAACAATACGAAAAGCACTGCAATTAGAACTATAGAGCACAATGTAAGTATAATCTATAACATGCTATATAATATAAGGAAAAACATTGAAAAAAACAAAAGCGCTAAATATACTAATTTCGAACACTCTACAACAAACGAAAAGCACTGCAATTAGAACATAGAGACACAAAGTAAGTATAATCTATAACATGCTATATAATAAAGGAAAAACATTGAAAAACAAAAGCGCTAAATATACTAATTTCGAACACTCTACAAAAATACGAAAAGCACTGCAATTAGAACTATAGAGCACAAAGTAAGTATAATCTATAACATGCTATATAATATAAAGGAAAAACATTGAAAAAACAAAACGCTAAATATACTAATTTCGAACACTCTACAACAAATACGAAAAGCACTACAATTAGAACTATAGAGCACAAAGTAAGTATAATCTATAACATATATATAATAATATAAAGAAAAAACATTGAAAAAACAAAAGCGCTAAATATACTAATTTCGAACACTCTACAACAAATACGAAAAGCACTGCAATTAGAACTATAGAGCACAAAGTAAGTATAATCTATAACATGCTATATAATATAAAAACGAAAAACATTGAAAAAACAAAGCGCTAAATATACTAATTCGAACACTCTACAACAAATACGAAAAGCACTGCAATTAGAACTATAGAGCACAAAGTAAGTAAATAATAACATGCTATATAATATAAAGGAAAAACATTGAAAAAACAAAAGCGCTAAATATACTAATTTCGAACACTCTACAAAAAATACGAAAGCACTGTAATTAGAACTATAGAGCACAAAGTAAGTATAATCTATAACATGCTATATAATAATATAAAGGAAAAACATTGAAAAAACAAAAGCGCTAAATATACTAATTTCGAACACTCTACAAACAATACGAAAAGCACTGCAATTAGAACTATAGAGCACAAAGTAAGTATAATCTATAACATGCTATATAATATAAACGAAAAAACATTTGAAAAAACAAAAGCGCTAAATATACTAATTTCGAACACTTACAAAAATACGAAAAGCACTGCAATTAGAACTATAGAGCAGAGCAAAGTAAGTATAATCTATAACATACTATAATAATATAAAGGAAAAACATTGAAAAAACAAAAGCACTAAATGGACTAATTTCGAACACTCTACAATAATACGAAAAGCACTGCAATTAGAACTATAGAGAGCACAATGTAAGTATAATCTATAACATGCTATATAATATAAAGGAAAAACATTGAAAAAACAAAAGCGCTAAATATACTAATTTCGAACACTCTACAATAATACGAAAAAACTTCAATTAGAACTATAGAGCACAAAGTAAGTATAATCTATAACATGCTATATAATATAAAGGAAAAACATTGAAAAACAAAAGCGCTAAATATACTAATTTCGAACACTCTACAAAAATACGAAAAGCACTTGCAATTAGAACTATAGAGCACAAAGTAAGTAATATAATCTATAACATGCTATATAATATAAAGAAAAACATTGAAAAAACAAAACGCTAAATATACTAATTTCGAACACTCTACAACAAATACGAAAAGCACTGCAATTAGAACTATAGAGCACAAAGTAAGTATAATCTATAACATGCTATATAATATAAAGGAAAAACATTGAAAAAACAAAAGCGCTAAATGTACTAATTTCGAACACTCTACAACAAATACGAAAAGCACTGCAATTAGAACTATAGAGCACAAAGTAAGTATAATCTATAACATGCAATATAATATAAACGAAAACATTGAAAAAACAAAAGCGCTAAATGTACTAATTTCGAACACTCTACAACAAATACGAAAAGCACTGCAATTAGAACTATAGAGAGCACAATGTAAGTATAATCTATAACATGCTATATAATATTAAGGAAAAACATTGAAAAAACAAAAGCGCTAAATGGACTAATTTCGAACACTCTACAACAATACAAAAAACCACTGCAATTAGAACTAGAGAGCACAAAGTAAGTATAATCTATAACATGCTATATAATATAAAGGAAAAACATTGAAAAAACAAAAGCGCTAAATATACTAATTTCGAACACTCTACATAAAATACGAAAAGCACTGCAATTAGAACTATAGAGCACAAAGTAAGTATAATCTGTAACAAACTATATAATATAAAGGAAAAACATTGAAAAACAAAAGCGCTAAATGTACTAATTTCGAACACTCTACAACAAATACGAAAAGCACTGCAATTAGAACTATAGAGAGCACAAAGTAAGTATAATCTATAACATGCTATATAATATAAAGGAAAAACATTGAAAAAACAAAAGCGCTAAATATACTAATTTCGAACACTCTACAACAAATACGAAAACACTGCAATTAGAACTATAGAGCACAAAGTAAGTATAATCTATAACATGCTATATAATATAAAGAAAAACATTGAAAAAACAAAAGCGCTAAATATACTAATTTCGAACACTCTACAACAAATACGAAAAGCACTGCAATTAGAACTATAGAGCACAAAGTAAGTATAATCTATAACATGCTATATAATATAAACAAAAACCATTAAAAAAACAAAAGCGCTAAATATACTAATTTCGAACACTCTACAACAAATACGAAAAGCACTGCAATTAGAACTATAAAGAGCACAAAGTAAGTATAATCTATAACATGCTATATAATATAAAGGAAAAACATTGAAAAAACAAAAGCGCTAAATATACTAATTTCGAACACTCTACAAAAATACGAAAAGCACTGCAATTAGAGCTATAGAGCACAAAGTAAGTATAATCTATAACATACTATATAATAATATAAAGGAAAAACATTGAAAAAACAATAGCGCTAAATGTACTAATTTCGAACACTCTACAACAAATACGAAAAGCACTGCAATTAGAACTATAGAGAGCACAAAGTAAGTATAATCTATAACATGCTATATAATATTAAGGAAAAACATTGAAAAAACAAAAGCACTAAATATACTAATTTCGAACACTCTACAATAATACGAAAACCACTGCAATTAAAACTATAGAGCACAAAGTAAGTATAATATATAACATGCTATATAATATAAAGGAAAAACATTGAAAAAACAAAAGCGCTAAATATACTAATTTCGAACACTCTACATAAAATACGAAAAGCACTGCAATTAGAACTATAGAGCACAAAGTAAGTATAATCTATAACATACTATATAATATAAAGGAAAAACATTGAAAAAACAAAAGCGCTAAATATACTAATTTCGAACACTCTACAACAATACGAAAAGCACTGCAATTAGAACTATAGAGCACAAAGTAAGTATAATCTATAACATGCTATATAATATAAACGAAAAACATTGAAAAAACAAAAGCGCTAAATGTACTTATTACGAACACTCTACAACAAATACGAAAAGCACTGCAATTAGAACTATAGAGAGCACAAAGTAAGTATAATCTATAACATGTTATATAATATAAAGGAAAAACATTGAAAAAACAAAAGCGCTAAATATACTAATTTCGAACACTCTACAAAAATACGAAAAGCACTGCAATTAGAACTATAGAGCAAAAAGTAAGTATAATCTATAACATACTATATAATAATATAAAGGAAAAACATTGAAAAAACAAAAGCGCTAAATGTACTAATTTCGAACACTCTACAACAATACGAAAAGCACTGCAATTAGAACTATAGAGCACAAAGTAAGTATAATCTATAACATGCTATATAATACAAAGGAAAAACATTGAAAAAACAAAAGCGCTAAATGGACTAATTTCGAACACTCTACAATAATACGAAAAGCACTGCAATTAGAACTAGAGAGCACAAAGTAAGTATAATCTATAACGTGCTATATAATATAAACGAAAAACATTGAAAAAACAAAAGCGCTAAATGTACTAATTTCGAACACTCTACAAGAAATACGAAAAACACTGCAATTAGAACTATAGAGCACAAAGTAAGTATAATCTATAACATGCTATATAATATAAACAAAAAACATTTATAAAACAAAAGCGCTAAATGTACTAATTTCGAACACTCTTCAAGAAATACGAAAAGCACTGCAATTAGAACTATAGAGAGCACAAAGTAAGTATAATATATAACATGCTATATGATGTGACCATCATGACGGAATTGGACCCAATCATAATTCCTCCTGGACCAATCACTAGGAGCCGAGCCCATAAATTTCAATTGGCAATAACAAAGTGTGCCAAACTTCAAATGGATGCCACTGCTGAACTCTACAACGACGATCAAAATAAACCATGCATTCTTCTGGAAATTGGATCACAATTCCCAAGGACCATAAGGCCAGGAGCACCTTACAAGGCATTGGACCTCCCCTAAATTACTATCCCTAATTGAAGGGATCCCATGAATCAATATCCCCTGAATGAAGGAATTCCATAGATCAAGGGATTACCAATAATCATGGGATTGCCATGAATTATGGGTCAATAATACTAAATAAGGCTAATTATAATAACTACTCCCCATATGATTTTATTTCCTTTAAGAGTGTACTTTCTTGTTTTTAAATTTCCATGGTTCCTCTATAAAAGGACCCATGATTATCATTGTAAGATTTTTTCATTCCACAAAAGAGATTTTATAAACTGGTTTTTTTTTCAAGAGCGATTCTTGTGCCTTTTTGAAGTGTAATCTTGAGTGATTCGGTTACAGCTTCATATCCCCAAATCGAGTTGTTTCGAGTGATTTGAAACAAGTCGTGGCCTCTCGAATAGTACTGGAACTATTCTTGCCTTAGCTTGTATTGTCAGCTTGTTTAGAGGATTGTGATACGTGAGCTTGATCTCTCGTGTTGCCTTCCCGACTACCTCTCAATTCAAGAGAGTCCAGTTTATCTCCATTAATATAGATATATATATATAGCCATCCATCCCTTACTCTATCCAAATCTACAATATTTTTGTTACTTATTCTTGTGGAATTCGATCCGAATTGTTATCCTTGGCAAGTTCGCATCATCTGGTATCAGAGCTAGTTGATACAATCTCTTGATTGATATCACGGTTCATATTTGAAAACAAAAAAAAAATCCGAAAAAAAAAAAAAAAAAATAAAAAAAAAAAATCCGAAAAAAAAAAGAAAATACAAAAAAAGAAAAGTTGAAAAAAAAAAAAAAAAAAGACTTGAGAATATTTTGTTTTCCTTTTCTACATAACATTAATATATTTCTATATATTCTTATCCCTTTTCTATCTTTCCATACATTTTTTTTCTCTCTTAATTTTCTTTATTTAATATTTTCATTTCCATTATCCATATCCACTTCTTTCCAAAAAAAAAAAGTTTATAATATTTCTCCTATTTTTATTCGATTATCTAAAGGTCTAATTACTTGTGATTTTTACTTGAAATTTCTTGATTTGGGAATTGCATTGGGTCGTTGACCAGTTTTATTTAAGTGAGTGAAACACGAGCGGAGTGAAAGAGTGTTTGTGGCGAGATCATTACATACCGGAGAGCGCGATTCAAGAGAGGAGAAACCTGTGTGAGGATATACCCTTGTTATTTTACATTTTTTCTTTGATGGCAGGTGAAGGACACCCAGACGAGCGCCCTAATCCTCAAATCGCAGCGCTATCCAAAGCATTGGAAGCACGATTCACGAAGCAACTTACTGACGAGATGGACACCGTACACTCAATGTTGGCTGATCTTGCTCAATCTATTCGGGAATTGACAACTGAGCGACAGCAGGGCCGACCCGCCCCCGACGCTAGTCGATCTGCAAGGCGGAATCCTATATACCGAGGTAGGGAAGACGCTTCTGAAAATTTTGATGAAGAATGGGAGCCACCCCCTCCAAATAGAGACAACCGAAATCAAGATCCTATGAGGAACTTGAAGTTCAGCATTCCTTCTTTCAATGGGAATTCTGACCCGGATGTTTATCTTGATTGGGAGAAGAAGATGGAGTTGATTCGAGATTGCTCTACATATGATGATGAGCAATGGACGAGAATTGCTGTAATGGAGTTCACCCACTATGCCCTTAATTGGTGGGAGCAACTAAGTACGAAACGAAGGCGAGAAGGGAAGGCGCGGATCACCACATGGGATGGGCTCAAAAAGGCTCTGAGGAAACGATTCGTACCATCCTGGTATAGGAGGGAGCTACACGAACGAGTTCAACAAATGTCTCAAGGTAACAGAAGTGTAGAGGAGTATTACAAAGAGCTTGAGACAGCCATGATGCGGGCTGATATTGTGGAGGATCCTGAAGCAACCATGGCTCGATTCATGAGTGGAATCAACCGAGATTTGAGGGATACTCTAGAGCTACACCCGTATGTTGACTTGTCGGAATTGCTCCAACGTGCGATTTTATTGGAGAAACAACGCAAGCGAAAGGGGCGAGCGGATTCTTTCAATCGACCACCACCCCGGTCTACCCAAACTATCCTGGAGCCCCGAGGTATCCCTAATACTAACGTCAATAAATTTTCTAATGTTGACAAGGGAAAAAGTGTCGCGCATGTTGGCACAACTCGAAACCCACAAAAGGAATATGTCCATGGCAAGAATCCCCGAAACCGTGAAATTACCTGTTTTCGGTGTCAAGGGAAAGGGCACTATGCCTCTGAGTGCCCGAACAAGAAGGCCATGATCTTGACGGATGCGGGTGAAGTCGTCACCGACGATGAAGGAGATGTAGATGGTGAACAAATTCTTGAATGTGAGGAAAGTACTGTTGAAGAAGATGATGAATACTCCAAAATCACGGTGGTAACTCTGCGGTCTCTTAGTACATTTCAAAAGGAGGAACCAACCCAAATGCAAAGAGAGAACATCTTCCACTGTCGTTGCAAAATCGAAGGCAAGATTTGCAGCATGATAATTGATAACGGAAGCTGCACCAATGTGGTTAGTGAGACATTGGTCAAAAAGTTGAACCTTGTCACCAAGCCCCATCCGCGACCCTATCGATTGCAGTGGTTGACCAATAATGGGGAACTACGAGTAAATAAACAAGTTGAGGTAACCTTCCGAATTCGTGGTTATATGGACCAGGTTGTATGCGATGTTGTGCCAATGCAGGCTTGCCACATACTACTTGGACGGCCTTGGCAATTTGATCGCAATGTCACCTACTTTGGGAAGGAAAATACTTTTACGCTCACACATGAGGGCAAAAAGATCACCTTGACTCCCCTTACCCCCCAAGAAGCCCACACGGATCAGGAAGTGATACAAAAAAACCATGTTCAAGAAATGATGGCTATGGAGAACGTCTCAAAATCAGCGGGAACTCAAAGCTCCATACGAGAGGCAGACATAAATTCCATGGCAAGTTCGTCTATGACCGCTCCATCGCGAGTTCCAAGAGTGATCCCCTCAGAAAAACGAGAGAAAAGTAAGGGAGTACCTACCAAAGATACCCTTTCCCAAATGGGGAGGAACAGTGACCAGGCCATATTTCTCACTCGAAAGGATATTAGATCCATTGGAGAGGATGAGAGTGATAGGATTTACATTTTGCTTTGTAAGTTTAATCTCCTTACAGCTTATGATTTGCAATCTAACCTGCCTCCAGAGTTCTATCCTATTTTGCAGGAATTTTCTGATGTACTACCCAAGGAACTACCAAGCGAGTTGCCCCCAATCCGTGGTATTGAGCATCAGATTGATTTCATACCTGGCGCTCAATTGCCAAATAGGCCGGCATATAGGGCCAACCCAGATGAGACCAAAGAGATCCAAAGGCAAATCCAAGACTTGTTAGATAAAGGCTGGGTGCGTGAGAGCCTTAGTCCATGTTCTGTACCGGTACTCCTCGTTCCAAAGAAGGATGGTAAGTGGCGTATGTGTGTAGATTGTAGAGCAATAAATGCAATTACTATTAAGTATAGACATCCTATTCCTAGATTAGATGATATGCTTGATGAACTTCAGGGTGCTGCTCTTTTTACAAAAATTGATCTTAAAAGTGGTTACCATCAGATAAGAATGAGAGAAGGAGATGAGTGGAAAACTGCTTTCAAAACTAAGCTAGGGCTGTATGAGTGGACTGTCATGCCTTTTGGCTTAACTAATGCCCCTAGTACCTTTATGAGATTGATGAATCATGTTCTTAGACCTTGCATAGGAAGGTTTGTGGTTGTTTACTTTGATGACATCTTGATCTATAGTAAGGACTTATCTGCACACATTGAGCATGTGAGAGAAGTGTTCACTTTATTGCGGCAGAACAAACTTTATGCAAATGTTGAAAAATGTGCATTTTGTGTTTCTAGTTGTCTATTCCTTGGCTATGTTGTTAGCGCACAGGGAATACAAGTCGATGAGGAGAAGATCAGAGCCATCCAGGAGTGGCCTGTCCCTACTACTGTTCGTGAAGTTCGTAGTTTCCATGGCTTGGCGGGATTCTACCGAAGGTTTATTCGTGATTTCAGTACTATTGCAGCCCCTCTCACTGCTGTTATTCGCAAGGATGAACTGTTTAGTTGGGGAGAAGCGCAACAACAAGCCTTCGACAAGCTGAAATATTTGTTAACTCATGCCCCAATTCTTAAACTCCCGAACTTTGAACTAACATTTGAACTTGAATGTGATGCTTCAGGTGTGGGTATTGGAGCCGTTCTAATGCAAAATCGCCAACCTATTGCATACTTCAGCGAGAAGCTAGGTGGCGCAGCCTTGAACTACCCAACTTACGACAAGGAGTTATATGCCTTGGTTCGTGCACTTCAGGTATGGCAGCATTATCTTTTGCCAAAGGAATTTGTTATCCACTCAGATCACGAGTCCCTTAAGCATATAAAAACTCAAGCTAAACTAAATAAGAGGCATGCCAGATGGATTTCTTTTGTTGATACATTCCCTTATGTGATAAAGTATAAGAAGGGAAAGGATAATGTCGTAGCTGACGCACTTTCTAGGCGCACTCACATTCTTACTATTTTGACTTCTCAATTGCTAGGGTTCTCACAGGTAAAATCATTGTATGCAAATGACAAAGATTTTTCTGACATCTTCAATAAGTGTGCCAGCACTGGATTTAAAGATTTCTATTTGCATGAGGGCTATTTGTATAAGGCTAACCAGTTGTGTATTCCACAAGGTTCTATTCGAACTGTTTTAACTCACGAAGTCCATGAAGGTGGACTCATGGGGCATTTTGGAGCCACCAAAACTCTTAAACTTTTGCAGGAAAAATTTTATTGGCCAAGGATGCGTGCGGACGTGGAACAACACATTACACGTTGCATTACATGTAGACAAGCCAAATCCACAACGCTACCACATGGTTTATATAAGCCCCTGCCTACACCCGACACACCTTGGGTAGATTTGAGTATGGACTTCATTTTGGGGCTACCTCGTACAAAAGGAGGTAAGGACTCTATCATGGTTGTTGTCGATAGGTTTTCAAAAATGTCCCACTTTATTCCTTGCAATAAGACGAATGACGCAATGCATATTGCTAATTTGTTTTTCAAAGAAGTAGTTAGAATGCATGGAATTCCCCGTACGATTGTATCTGATAGGGACACTAAATTCTTAAGCTTTTTCTGGAAAAACTTTTGGGGAAAATTAGGGACAAAACTTCTCTTTTCTACCTCATATCACCCACAAACAGATGGTCAAACGGAAGTAACAAATCGCACCCTAGGCACTCTCCTTAGGTGTATTATCAAAAAGAATTTGCGTAGTTGGGAAAGTTGTCTCCCTCATGTTGAGTTTGCATATAATCGTGCTATCCATAGTGCTACTAACATGTCCCCTTTTGAAGTAGTGTACGGCTTCAACCCACTTTCTCCAGTTGACCTATTGCCACTACCATGTAGTGAGCGACAAAATGTTAATTTCAGGGATCGGGCACAAAAGATTCAGGAGCTTCATAAGACAGTACAAAAGGAAATTGACGCTACCAATGCGCGGAATGCAAAAGCTGCTAATCGCCACCGCAAGAAGATTGTCTTCCAACCCGGTGATTGGGTGTGGCTTCACTTACGAAAAGAGAGATTTCCGGCACAACGCAAGTCTAAGTTGTCCCCACGAGGCGATGGTCCCTTTCAAGTCGTTGAACGCATCAACGATAATGCCTACAAACTAGACCTCCCAGGTGAGTATAATGTCCATGCTACATTTAATGTTTCTGACTTGTCTCCGTTTGATGTAGGTGACGAGAGGTTGATGGGACAACCTTTTCAAGAGAGGGGGGATGATGTGACCATCATGACGGAATTGGACCCAATCATAATTCCTCCTGGACCAATCACTAGGAGCCGAGCCCATAAATTTCAATTGGCAATAACAAAGTGTGCCAAACTTCAAATGGATGCCACTGCTGAACTCTACAACGACGATCAAAATAAACCATGCATTCTTCTGGAAATTGGATCACAAGTCCCAAGGACCATAAGGCCAGGAGCACCTTACAAGGCATTGGACCTCCCCTAAATTACTATCCCTAATTGAAGGGATCCCATGAATCAATATCCCCTGAATGAAGGAATTCCATAGATCAAGGGATTACCAATAATCATGGGATTGCCATGAATTATGGGTCAATAATACTAAATAAGGCTAATTATAATAACTACTCCCCATATGATTTTATTTCCTTTAAGAGTGTACTTTCTTGTTTTTAAATTTCCATGGTTCCTCTATAAAAGGACCCATGATTATCATTGTAAGATTTTTTCATTCCACAAAGAGATTTTATAAACTGGTTTTTTTTTCAAGAGCGATTCTTGTGCCTTTTTGAAGTGTAATCTTGAGTGATTCGGTTACAGCTTCATATCCCCAAATCGAGTTGTTTCGAGTGATTTGAAACAAGTCGTGGCCTCTCGAATAGTACTGGAACTATTCTTGCCTTAGCTTGTATTGTCAGCTTGTTTAGAGGATTGTGATACGTGAGCTTGATCTCTCGTGTTGCCTTCCCGACTACCTCTCAATTCAAGAGAGTCCAGTTTATCTCCATTAATATAGATATATATATATAGCCATCCATCCCTTACTCTATCCAAATCTATAATATTTTTGTTACTTATTCTTGTGGAATTCGATCCGAATTGTTATCCTTGGCAAGTTCGCATCACTATATAATATAAAGGAAAAACATTGAAAAAACAAAAGCGCTAAATATACTAATTTCGAACACTCTACATAAAATACGAAAAGCACTGCAATTAGAACTATAGAGCACAAAGTAAGTATAATCTATAACATACTATATAATAATATAAAGGAAAAACATTGAAAAAACAAAAGAGCTAAATATACTAATTTCGAACACTCTACATACAATACGAAAAGCACTGCAATTAGAACTATAGAGCACAATGTAAGTATAATCTATAACAAGCTATATAATATAAACGAAAAACATTGAAAAAACAAAAGCGCTAAATGTACTAATTTTGAACACTTACATAAAATACGAAAAGCACTGCAATTAGAACTATAGAGCACAAAGTAAGTATAATCTATAACATACTATATAATAATATAAAGGAAAAACATTGAAAAAACAAAAGCACTAAATGGACTAATTTCAAACACTCTACAATAATACGAAAACCACTGCAATTAGAACTAGAGAGCACAAAGTAAGTATAATCTATAACGTGCTATATAATATAAACGAAAAACATTGAAAAAACAAAAGCGCTAAATGTACTAATTTCGAACACTCTACATAAAATACGAAAAGCACTGCAATTAGAACTATAGAGCAAAAAGTAAGTATAATCTATAACATACTATATAATAATATAAAGGAAAAACATTGAAAAAACAATAGCGCTAAATGTACTAATTTCGAACACTCTACAACAAATACGAAAAGCACTGCAATTAGAACTATAGAGCACAAAGTAAGTGTAATCTATAACATGCTATATAATATAAATGAAAACCATTGAAAAAACAAAAGCGCTAAATATACTAATTTCGAACACTCTACAACAATTACGAAAAGCACTGCAATTAGATCTATAGAGAGCACAAAGTAAGTATAATCTATAACATGCTATATAATATAAAGGAAAAACATTGAAAAAACAAAAGCACTAAATGAACTAATTTCGAACATTCTACAACAAATACGAAAACCGCTGCAATTAGAACTAGAGAGCACAAAGTAAGTATAATCTATAACGTGCTATATAATATAAAGGAAAAACATTGAAAAAACAAAAGCGCTAAATATACTAATTTCGAACACTCTACAACAAATACGAAAAGCACTGCAATTAGAACTATAGAGCACAAAGTAAGTATAATCTATAACATGCTATATAATATAAATGAAAAACATTGAGAAAACAAAAGCGCTAAAAGCACTAATTTCGAACACTCTACAAGAAATACGAAAAGCACTGCAATTAGAACTATAGAGAGCACAAAGTAAGTATAATCTATAACATGCTATATAATATAAACGAAAAACATTGAAAAAACAATAGCGCTAAATGTACTATTTTCGAACACTCTACAACAATTACGAAAAGCACTGCAATTAGAACTATAGAGAGCACAAAGTAAGTATAATCTATAACATGCTATATAATATAAAGGAAAAACATTGAAAAAACAAAAGCACTAAATGGACTAATTTCGAACATTCTACAACAAATACGAAAACCGCTGCAATTAGAACTAGAGAGCACAAAGTAAGTATAATCTATAACTTGCTATATAATATTAAGGAAAAACATTGAAAAAACAAAAGCGCTAAATATACTAATTTCGAACACTCTACAACAAATACGAAAAGCACTGCAATTAGAACTATAGAGCACAAAGTAAGTATAATCTATAACATACTATATATAATATAAACGAAAAACATTGAAAAAACAATAGCGCTAAATGTACTAATTTCGAACACTCTACAAGAAATACGAAAAGCACTTCAATTAGAACTATAGAGCACAAAGTAAGTATAATCTATAACATGCTATATAATATAAACAAAAACCATTAAAAAAACAAAAGCGCTAAATGTACTAATTTCGAACACTCTACAAGAAATACGAAAAGCACTGCAATTAGAACTATAGAGAGCACAAAGTAAGTATAATATATAACATGCGATATAATATAAAGGAAAAACACTGAAAAAACAAAAGCGCTAAATATACTAATTTCGAAAACTCTACATAAAATACGAAAAGCCCTGCAATTAGAACTATAGAGCACAAAGTAAGTATAATCTATAACATACTATATAATAATATAAAGGACAAACATTGAAAAAACAAAAGCGCTAAATATACTAATTTCGAACACTCTACATACAATACGAAAAGCACCGCAATTAGAACTATAGAGCACAATGTAAGTATAATCTATAACATGCTATATAATATAAACGAAAAACATTGAAAAAACAAAACCCCTAAATGTACTAATTTCGGAAACTCTACAACAAATACGAAAAGCACTTTAATTAGAACTATAGAGCACAAAGTAAGTATAATCTATAACATACTATATAATAATATAGAGGAAAAACATTGAAAAACAGTAGCGCTAAATGTACTAATTTCGAACACTCTATTGTTCTAATTGCAGTGCTTTTCGTATTTCTTGTAGAGTGTTCGAAATTAGTACATTTAGCGCTTTTGTTTTTTCAATGGTTTTCGTTTATATTATATAGCTGTTATAGATTATACTTAGTTTGTGCTCTATAGTTCTAATTGCAGTGCTTTTCGTATTTGTTGTAAAGTGTTCGAAATTAGTACATTTAGCGCTATTGTTTCTTCAATGTTTTTCCTTTATATTATTATATAGTATGTTATAGATTATACTTACTTTGTGCTCTATAGTTCTAATTAAAGTGCTTTTCGTATTTTATGTAGAGTGTTCGAAATTAGTATATTTAGCGCTTTTGTTTTTTCAATGTTTTTCGTTTATATTATATAGCATGTTATAGATTATACTTACTTTGTGCTCTCTATAGTTCTAATTGCAGTGCTTTTCGTATTTCTTGTAGAGTGTTCGAAATTAGTGCTTTTAGCGCTTTTGTTTTCTCAATGGTTTTCATTTATATTATATAGCATGTTATAGATTATACTTACTTTGTGCTCTATAGTTCTAATTGCAGTGCTTTTCGTATTTGTTGTAGAGTGTTCGAAATTAGTATATTTAGCGCTTTTGTTTTTTCAATGTTTTTCCTTTATATTATATAGCACGTTATAGATTATACTTACTTTGTGCTCTCTAGTTCTAATTGCAGCGGTTTTCGTATTTCTTGTAGAATGTTCGAAATTAGTTCATTTAGTGCTTTTGTTTTTTCAATGTTTTTCCTTTATATTATATAGCATGTTATAGATTATACTTACTTTGTGCTCTCTATAGTTCTAATTGCAGTGCTTTTCGTAATTGTTGTAGAGTGTTCGAAATTAGTACATTTAGCGCTATTGTTTTTTCAATGGTTTTCATTTATATTATATAGCATGTTATAGATTACACTTACTTTGTGCTCTATAGTTCTAATTGCAGTGCTTTTCGTATTTGTTGTAGAGTGTTCGAAATTAGTACATTTAGTGCTATGGTTTTTTCAATGTTTTTCCTTTATATTATTATATAGTATGTTATAGATTATATTTACTTTTTGCTCTATAGTTCTAATTGCAGTGCTTTTCGTATTTTATATAGAGTGTTCGAAATTAGTACATTTAGCGCTTTTGTTTTATCAATGTTTTTCGTTTATATTATATGGCATGTTATAGATTATACTTACATTGTGCTCTATACTTCTAATTGCTGTGCTTTTCGTATTGTATGTAGAGTGTTCGAAATTAGTATATTTAGTGCTTTTGTTTTTTCAATGTTTTTCGTTTATATTATATAGTATGTTATAGATTATACTTACTTTGTGCTCTCTAGTTCTAATTCCAGTGGGTTTCGTATTTGTTGTAGAGTATTCGAAATTAGTACATTTAGTGCTTTTGTTTTTTCAATGTTTTTCCTTTATATTATATAGCATGTTATAGATTATACTTACTTTGTGCGCTCTATAATTCTAATTGCAGTGCTTTTCGTAATTGTTGTAGAGTGTTCGAAATTAGTACATTTAGCGCTATTGTTTTTTCAATGTTTTTCCTTTATATTCTTATATAGTATGTTATAGATTATACTTACTTTGTGCTCTATAGTTCTAATTGCAGTGCTTTTCGTATTTCTTGTAGAGTGTTCGAAATTAGTACATTTAGCGTTTTTGTTTTTTCAATGGTTTTCGTTTATATTATATAGCATGTTATAGATTATACTTACTTTGTGCTCTCAATAGTTCTAATTGCAGTGCTTTTCGTAATTGTTGTAGAGTGTTCGAAATTAGTACATTTAGCGCTATTGTTTTTTCAATGTTTTTCCATTATATTATTATATAGTATGTTATAGATTATACTTACTTTGTGCTCTATAGTCCTAATTGCAATGCTTTTCGTATTTTATGTAAAGTGTTCGAAATTTGTATATTTAGCGCTTCTGTTTTTTCAATGGTTTTCATTTATATTATATAGCATGTTATAGATTATACTTACTTTGTGCTCTATAGTTCTAATTGCAGTGCTTTTCGTATTTGTTGTAGAGTGTTCGAAATTAGTACATTTAGCGCTATTGTTTTTTCAATGTTTTTCGTTTATATTATATAGCATGTTATAGATTATACTTACTTTGTGCTCTATAGTTCTAATTGCAGTGCTTTTCGTATTTGTTGTAGAGTGTTCGAAATTAGGACATTTAGCGCTATTGTTTTTTCAATGTTTTTCCTTTATATTCTTATATAGTATGTTATAGATTATACTTACTTTGTGCTCTATAGTTCTAATTACAGTGCTTTTCGTATTTCTTGTAGTGTGTTCGAAATTAGTACATTTAGCGCTTTTGTTTTTTCAATGGTTTTCGTTTATATTATATAGCATGTTATAGATTATACTTACTTTGTGCTCTCTATAGTTCTAATTGCAGTGCTTTTCGTAATTGTTGTAGAGTGTTCGAAATTAGTACATTTAGCGCTATTGTTTTTTCAATGTTTTTCCATTATATTATTATATAGCACGTTATAGATTATACTAACTTTGTGCTCTCTAGTTCTAATTGCAGCGGTTTTCGTATTTGTTGTAGAATGTTCGAAATTAGTTCATTTAGCGCTTTTGTTTTTTCAATGTTTTTCCTTTATATTATATAGCATGTTATAGATTATACTTACTTTGTGCTCTCGATAGTTCTAATTGCAGTGCTTTTCGTATTTGTTGTAGAGTGTTCGAAATTAGTACATTTAGCGCTATTGTTTTTTCAATGTTTTTCCATTATATTATTATATAGTATGTTATAGATTATACTTACTTTGTGCTCTATAGTTCTAATTGCAGTGCTTTTCGTATTTCTTGTAGAGTGTTCGAAATTAGTACATTTAGCGTTTTTGTTTTTTCAATGGTTTTCGTTTATATTATATAGCATGTTATAGATTATACTTACTTTGTGCTCTCAATAGTTCTAATTGCAGTGCTTTTCGTAATTGTTGTAGAGTGTTCGAAATTAGTACATTTAGCGCTATTGTTTTTTCAATGTTTTTCCATTATATTATTATATAGTATGTTATAGATTATACTTACTTTGTGCTCTATAGTCCTAATTGCAGTGCTTTTCGTATTTTTGTAAAGTGTTCGAAATTTGTATATTTAGCGCTTCTGTTTTTTCAATGGTTTTCATTTATATTATATAGCATGTTATAGATTATACTTACTTTGTGCTCTATAGTTCTAATTGCAGTGCTTTTCGTATTTGTTGTAGAGTGTTCGAAATTAGTACATTTAGCGCTTTTGTTTTTCAATGTTTTCGTTTATATTATATAGCATGTTATAGATTATACTTACTTTGTGCTCTCTAGTTCTAATTGCAGTGCTTTTCGTATTTGTTGTAGAGTGTTCGAAATTAGTACATTTAGCGCTTTTGTTTTTTCAATGTTTTCGTTTATATTATATAGCATGTTATAGATTATACTTACTTTGTGCTCTCTATAGTTCTAATTGCAGTGCTTTTCGTAATTGTTGTAGAGTGTTCGAAATTAGTACATTTAGCGCTATTGTTTTTTCAATGTTTTTCCTTTATATTATATAGCATGTTATAGATTATACTTACTTTGTGCTCTATAGTTCTAATTGCAGTGCTTTTCGTATTTGTTGTAGAGTGTTCGAAATTAGTACATTTAGCGCTTTTGTTTTTTCAATGGTTTTCGTTTATATTATATAGCATGTTATAGATTATACTTACTTTGTGCTCTCAATAGTTCTAATTGCAGTGCTTTTCGTAATTGTTGTAGAGTGTTCGAAATTAGTACATTTAGCGCTATTGTTTTTTCAATGTTTTTCCTTATATTATTATATAGCATGTTATAGATTATACTTACTTTGTGCTCTATAGTTCTAATTGCAGTGCTTTTCGTATTTTTTGTAGAGTGTTCGAAATTAGTATATTTAGCGCTTTTGTTTTTTCAATGGTTTTCTTTATATTATATAGCATGTTATAGATTATACTTACTTTGTGCTCTATAGTTCTAATTGCAGTGCTTTTCGTATTTGTTGTAGAGTGTTCGAAATTAGTACATTTAGCGCTTTGTTTTTTCAATGTTTTTCGTTTATATTATATAGCATGTTATAGATTATACTTACTTTGTGCTCTATAGTTCTAATTGCAGTGCTTTTCGTATTTGTTGTAGAGTGTTCGAAATTAGTACATTTAGCGCTATTGTTTTTTCAATGTTTTTCCTTTATATTTATATAGCATGTTATAGATTATACTTACTTTGTGCTCTATAGTTCTAATTGCAGTGCTTTTCGTATTTGTTGTAGAGTGTTCGAAATTAGTACATTTAGCGCTTTTGTTTTTTCAATTTTTCCTTTATATTATATAGCATGTTATAGATTATACTTACTTTGTGCTCTATAGTTCTAATTGCAGTGCTTTTCGTATTTGTTGTAGAGTGTTCGAAATTAGTACATTTAGCGCCTTTGTTTTTTCAATGTTTTCCCTTTATATTATATAGCATGTTATAGATTATACTTACTTTGTGCTCTATAGTTCTAATTGCAGTGCTTTTCGTATTTGTTGTAGAGTGTTCGAAATTAGTACATTTAGCGCTTTTGTTTTTCAATGTTTTTCCTTTATATTATATAGCATGTTATAGATTATACTTACTTTGTGCTCTATAGTTCTAATTGCAGTGCTTTTCGTATTTGTTGTAGAGTGTTCGAAATTAGTACATTTAGCGCTTTTGTTTTTTCAATGTTTTTCCTTTATATTATATAGCATGTTATAGATTATACTTACTTTGTGCTCTATAGTTCTAATTGCAGTGCTTTTCGTATTTGTTGTAGAGTGTTCGAAATTAGTACATTTAGCGCTTTTGTTTTTTCAATGTTTTTCTTTATATTATATAGCATGTTATAGATTATACTTACTTTGTGCTCTATAGTTCTAATTGCAGTGCTTTTCGTATTTGTTGTAGAGTGTTCGAAATTAGTACATTTAGCGCTTTTGTTTTTTCAATGTTTTTCCTTTATATTATATAGCATGTTATAGATTATACTTACTTTGTGCTCTATAGTTCTAATTGCAGTGCTTTTCGTATTTGTTGTAGAGTGTTCGAAATTAGTACATTTAGCGCTTTTGTTTTTTCAATGTTTTTCCTTTATATTATATAGCATGTTATAGATTATACTTACTTTGTGCTCTATAGTTCTAATTGCAGTGCTTTTCGTATTTGTTGTAGAGTGTTCGAAATTAGTACATTTAGCGCTTTTGTTTTTTCAATGTTTTTCCTTTATATTATATAGCATGTTATAGATTATACTTACTTTGTGCTCTATAGTTCTAATTGCAGTGCTTTTCGTATTTGTTGTAGAGTGTTCGAAATTAGTACATTTAGCGCTTTTGTTTTTTCAATGTTTTTCCTTTATATTATATAGCATGTTATAGATTATACTTACTTTGTGCTCTATAGTTCTAATTGCAGTGCTTTTCGTATTTGTTGTAGAGTGTTCGAAATTAGTACATTTAGCGCTTTTGTTTTTTCAATGTTTTTCCTTTATATTATATAGCATGTTATAGATTATACTTACTTTGTGCTCTATAGTTCTAATTGCAGTGCTTTTCGTATTTGTTGTAGAGTGTTCGAAATTAGTACATTTAGCGCTTTTGTTTTTTCAATGTTTTTCCTTTATATTATATAGCATGTTATAGATTATACTTACTTTGTGCTCTATAGTTCTAATTGCAGTGCTTTTCGTATTTGTTGTAGAGTGTTCGAAATTAGTACATTTAGCGCTTTTGTTTTTTCAATGTTTTTCCTTTATATTATATAGCATGTTATAGATTATACTTACTTTGTGCTCTATAGTTCTAATTGCAGTGCTTTTCGTATTTGTTGTAGAGTGTTCGAAATTAGTACATTTAGCGCTTTTGTTTTTTCAATGTTTTTCCTTTATATTATATAGCATGTTATAGATTATACTTACTTTGTGCTCTATAGTTCTAATTGCAGTGCTTTTCGTATTTGTTGTAGAGTGTTCGAAATTAGTACATTTAGCGCTTTTGTTTTTTCAATGTTTTTCCTTTATATTATATAGCATGTTATAGATTATACTTACTTTGTGCTCTATAGTTCTAATTGCAGTGCTTTTCGTATTTGTTGTAGAGTGTTCGAAATTAGTACATTTAGCGCTTTTGTTTTTTCAATGTTTTCCTTTATATTATATAGCATGTTATAGATTATACTTACTTTGTGCTCTATAGTTCTAATTGCAGTGCTTTTCGTATTTGTTGTAGAGTGTTCGAAATTAGTACATTTAGCGCTTTTGTTTTTTCAATGTTTTTCCTTTATATTATATAGCATGTTATAGATTATACTTACTTTGTGCTCTATAGTTCTAATTGCAGTGCTTTTCGTATTTGTTGTAGAGTGTTCGAAATTAGTACATTTAGCGCTTTTGTTTTTTCAATGTTTTTCCTTTATATTATATAGCATGTTATAGATTATACTTACTTTGTGCTCTATAGTTCTAATTGCAGTGCTTTTCGTATTTGTTGTAGAGTGTTCGAAATTAGTACATTTAGCGCTTTTGTTTTTTCAATGTTTTTCCTTTATATTATATAGCATGTTATAGATTATACTTACTTTGTGCTCTATAGTTCTAATTGCAGTGCTTTTCGTATTTGTTGTAGAGTGTTCGAAATTAGTACATTTAGCGCTTTTGTTTTTTCAATGTTTTTCCTTTATATTATATAGCATGTTATAGATTATACTTACTTTGTGCTCTATAGTTCTAATTGCAGTGCTTTTCGTATTTGTTGTAGAGTGTTCGAAATTAGTACATTTAGCGCTTTTGTTTTTTCAATGTTTTTCCTTTATATTATATAGCATGTTATAGATTATACTTACTTTGTGCTCTATAGTTCTAATTGCAGTGCTTTTCGTATTTGTTGTAGAGTGTTCGAAATTAGTACATTTAGCGCTTTTGTTTTTTCAATGTTTTTCCTTTATATTATATAGCATGTTATAGATTATACTTACTTTGTGCTCTATAGTTCTAATTGCAGTGCTTTTCGTATTTGTTGTAGAGTGTTCGAAATTAGTACATTTAGCGCTTTTGTTTTTTCAATGTTTTTCCTTTATATTATATAGCATGTTATAGATTATACTTACTTTGTGCTCTATAGTTCTAATTGCAGTGCTTTTCGTATTTGTTGTAGAGTGTTCGAAATTAGTACATTTAGCGCTTTTGTTTTTTCAATGTTTTTCCTTTATATTATATAGCATGTTATAGATTATACTTACTTTGTGCTCTATAGTTCTAATTGCAGTGCTTTTCGTATTTGTTGTAGAGTGTTCGAAATTAGTACATTTAGCGCTTTTGTTTTTTCAATGTTTTTCCTTTATATTATATAGCATGTTATAGATTATACTTACTTTGTGCTCTATAGTTCTAATTGCAGTGCTTTTCGTATTTGTTGTAGAGTGTTCGAAATTAGTACATTTAGCGCTTTTGTTTTTTCAATGTTTTTCCTTTATATTATATAGCATGTTATAGATTATACTTACTTTGTGCTCTATAGTTCTAATTGCAGTGCTTTTCGTATTTGTTGTAGAGTGTTCGAAATTAGTACATTTAGCGCTTTTGTTTTTTCAATGTTTTTCCTTTATATTATATAGCATGTTATAGATTATACTTACTTTGTGCTCTATAGTTCTAATTGCAGTGCTTTTCGTATTTGTTGTAGAGTGTTCGAAATTAGTACATTTAGCGCTTTTGTTTTTTCAATGTTTTTCCTTTATATTATATAGCATGTTATAGATTATACTTACTTTGTGCTCTATAGTTCTAATTGCAGTGCTTTTCGTATTTGTTGTAGAGTGTTCGAAATTAGTACATTTAGCGCTTTTGTTTTTTCAATGTTTTTCCTTTATATTATATAGCATGTTATAGATTATACTTACTTTGTGCTCTATAGTTCTAATTGCAGTGCTTTTCGTATTTGTTGTAGAGTGTTCGAAATTAGTACATTTAGCGCTTTTGTTTTTTCAATGTTTTTCCTTTATATTATATAGCATGTTATAGATTATACTTACTTTGTGCTCTATAGTTCTAATTGCAGTGCTTTTCGTATTTGTTGTAGAGTGTTCGAAATTAGTACATTTAGCGCTTTTGTTTTTTCAATGTTTTTCCTTTATATTATATAGCATGTTATAGATTATACTTACTTTGTGCTCTATAGTTCTAATTGCAGTGCTTTTCGTATTTGTTGTAGAGTGTTCGAAATTAGTACATTTAGCGCTTTTGTTTTTTCAATGTTTTTCCTTTATATTATATAGCATGTTATAGATTATACTTACTTTGTGCTCTATAGTTCTAATTGCAGTGCTTTTCGTATTTGTTGTAGAGTGTTCGAAATTAGTACATTTAGCGCTTTTGTTTTTTCAATGTTTTTCCTTTATATTATATAGCATGTTATAGATTATACTTACTTTGTGCTCTATAGTTCTAATTGCAGTGCTTTTCGTATTTGTTGTAGAGTGTTCGAAATTAGTACATTTAGCGCTTTTGTTTTTTCAATGTTTTTCCTTTATATTATATAGCATGTTATAGATTATACTTACTTTGTGCTCTATAGTTCTAATTGCAGTGCTTTTCGTATTTGTTGTAGAGTGTTCGAAATTAGTACATTTAGCGCTTTTGTTTTTTCAATGTTTTTCCTTTATATTATATAGCATGTTATAGATTATACTTACTTTGTGCTCTATAGTTCTAATTGCAGTGCTTTTCGTATTTGTTGTAGAGTGTTCGAAATTAGTATATTTAGCGCTTTTGTTTTTTCAATGTTTTCCTTTATATTATATAGCATGTTATAGATTATACTTACTTTGTGCTCTATAGTTCTAATTGCAGTGCTTTTCGTATTTGTTGTAGAGTGTTCGAAATTAGTACATTTAGCGCTTTTGTTTTTTCAATGTTTTTCCTTTATATTATATAGCATGTTATAGATTATACTTACTTTGTGCTCTATAGTTCTAATTGCAGTGCTTTTCGTATTTGTTGTAGAGTGTTCGAAATTAGTACATTTAGCGCTTTTGTTTTTTCAATGTTTTTCCTTTATATTATATAGCATGTTATAGATTATACTTACTTTGTGCTCTATAGTTCTAATTGCAGTGCTTTTCGTATTTGTTGTAGAGTGTTCGAAATTAGTACATTTAGCGCTTTTGTTTTTTCAATGTTTTTCCTTTATATTATATAGCATGTTATAGATTATACTTACTTTGTGCTCTATAGTTCTAATTGCAGTGCTTTTCGTATTTGTTGTAGAGTGTTCGAAATTAGTACATTTAGCGCTTTTGTTTTTTCAATGTTTTTCCTTTATATTATATAGCATGTTATAGATTATACTTACTTTGTGCTCTATAGTTCTAATTGCAGTGCTTTTCGTATTTGTTGTAGAGTGTTCGAAATTAGTACATTTAGCGCTTTTGTTTTTTCAATGTTTTTCCTTTATATTATATAGCATGTTATAGATTATACTTACTTTGTGCTCTATAGTTCTAATTGCAGTGCTTTTCGTATTTGTTGTAGAGTGTTCGAAATTAGTACATTTAGCGCTTTTGTTTTTTCAATGTTTTTCCTTTATATTATATAGCATGTTATAGATTATACTTACTTTGTGCTCTATAGTTCTAATTGCAGTGCTTTTCGTATTTGTTGTAGAGTGTTCGAAATTAGTACATTTAGCGCTTTTGTTTTTTCAATGTTTTTCCTTTATATTATATAGCATGTTATAGATTATACTTACTTTGTGCTCTATAGTTCTAATTGCAGTGCTTTTCGTATTTGTTGTAGAGTGTTCGAAATTAGTACATTTAGCGCTTTTGTTTTTTCAATGTTTTTCCTTTATATTATATAGCATGTTATAGATTATACTTACTTTGTGCTCTATAGTTCTAATTGCAGTGCTTTTCGTATTTGTTGTAGAGTGTTCGAAATTAGTACATTTAGCGCTTTTGTTTTTTCAATGTTTTCCTTTATATTATATAGCATGTTATAGATTATACTTACTTTGTGCTCTATAGTTCTAATTGCAGTGCTTTTCGTATTTGTTGTAGAGTGTTCGAAATTAGTACATTTAGCGCTTTTGTTTTTTCAATGTTTTTCCTTTATATTATATAGCATGTTATAGATTATACTTACTTTGTGCTCTATAGTTCTAATTGCAGTGCTTTTCGTATTTGTTGTAGAGTGTTCGAAATTAGTATATTTAGCGCTTTTGTTTTTTCAATGTTTTTCCTTTATATTATATAGCATGTTATAGATTATACTTACTTTGTGCTCTATAGTTCTAATTGCAGTGCTTTTCGTATTTGTTGTAGAGTGTTCGAAATTAGTACATTTAGCGCTTTTGTTTTTTCAATGTTTTTCCTTTATATTATATAGCATGTTATAGATTATACTTACTTTGTGCTCTATAGTTCTAATTGCAGTGCTTTTCGTATTTGTTGTAGAGTGTTCGAAATTAGTACATTTAGCGCTTTTGTTTTTTCAATGTTTTTCCTTTATATTATATAGCATGTTATAGATTATACTTACTTTGTGCTCTATAGTTCTAATTGCAGTGCTTTTCGTATTTGTTGTAGAGTGTTCGAAATTAGTACATTTAGCGCTTTTGTTTTTTCAATGTTTTCCTTTATATTATATAGCATGTTATAGATTATACTTACTTTGTGCTCTATAGTTCTAATTGCAGTGCTTTTCGTATTTGTTGTAGAGTGTTCGAAATTAGTACATTTAGCGCTTTTGTTTTTTCAATGTTTTTCCTTTATATTATATAGCATGTTATAGATTATACTTACTTTGTGCTCTATAGTTCTAATTGCAGTGCTTTTCGTATTTGTTGTAGAGTGTTCGAAATTAGTACATTTAGCGCTTTTGTTTTTTCAATGTTTTTCCTTTATATTATATAGCATGTTATAGATTATACTTACTTTGTGCTCTATAGTTCTAATTGCAGTGCTTTTCGTATTTGTTGTAGAGTGTTCGAAATTAGTACATTTAGCGCTTTTGTTTTTTCAATGTTTTTCCTTTATATTATATAGCATGTTATAGATTATACTTACTTTGTGCTCTATAGTTCTAATTGCAGTGCTTTTCGTATTTGTTGTAGAGTGTTCGAAATTAGTACATTTAGCGCTTTTGTTTTTTCAATGTTTTTCCTTTATATTATATAGCATGTTATAGATTATACTTACTTTGTGCTCTATAGTTCTAATTGCAGTGCTTTTCGTATTTGTTGTAGAGTGTTCGAAATTAGTACATTTAGCGCTTTTGTTTTTTCAATGTTTTTCCTTTATATTATATAGCATGTTATAGATTATACTTACTTTGTGCTCTATAGTTCTAATTGCAGTGCTTTTCGTATTTGTTGTAGAGTGTTCGAAATTAGTACATTTAGCGCTTTTGTTTTTTCAATGTTTTTCCTTTATATTATATAGCATGTTATAGATTATACTTACTTTGTGCTCTATAGTTCTAATTGCAGTGCTTTTCGTATTTGTTGTAGAGTGTTCGAAATTAGTACATTTAGCGCTTTTGTTTTTTCAATGTTTTTCCTTTATATTATATAGCATGTTATAGATTATACTTACTTTGTGCTCTATAGTTCTAATTGCAGTGCTTTTCGTATTTGTTGTAGAGTGTTCGAAATTAGTACATTTAGCGCTTTTGTTTTTTCAATGTTTTTCCTTTATATTATATAGCATGTTATAGATTATACTTACTTTGTGCTCTATAGTTCTAATTGCAGTGCTTTTCGTATTTGTTGTAGAGTGTTCGAAATTAGTACATTTAGCGCTTTTGTTTTTTCAATGTTTTTCCTTTATATTATATAGCATGTTATAGATTATACTTACTTTGTGCTCTATAGTTCTAATTGCAGTGCTTTTCGTATTTGTTGTAGAGTGTTCGAAATTAGTACATTTAGCGCTTTTGTTTTTTCAATGTTTTTCCTTTATATTATATAGCATGTTATAGATTATACTTACTTTGTGCTCTATAGTTCTAATTGCAGTGCTTTTCGTATTTGTTGTAGAGTGTTCGAAATTAGTACATTTAGCGCTTTTGTTTTTTCAATGTTTTTCCTTTATATTATATAGCATGTTATAGATTATACTTACTTTGTGCTCTATAGTTCTAATTGCAGTGCTTTTCGTATTTGTTGTAGAGTGTTCGAAATTAGTACATTTAGCGCTTTTGTTTTTTCAATGTTTTTCCTTTATATTATATAGCATGTTATAGATTATACTTACTTTGTGCTCTATAGTTCTAATTGCAGTGCTTTTCGTATTTGTTGTAGAGTGTTCGAAATTAGTACATTTAGCGCTTTTGTTTTTTCAATGTTTTTCCTTTATATTATATAGCATGTTATAGATTATACTTACTTTGTGCTCTATAGTTCTAATTGCAGTGCTTTTCGTATTTGTTGTAGAGTGTTCGAAATTAGTACATTTAGCGCTTTTGTTTTTTCAATGTTTTTCCTTTATATTATATAGCATGTTATAGATTATACTTACTTTGTGCTCTATAGTTCTAATTGCAGTGCTTTTCGTATTTGTTGTAGAGTGTTCGAAATTAGTACATTTAGCGCTTTTGTTTTTTCAATGTTTTCCTTTATATTATATAGCATGTTATAGATTATACTTACTTTGTGCTCTATAGTTCTAATTGCAGTGCTTTTCGTATTTGTTGTAGAGTGTTCGAAATTAGTACATTTAGCGCTTTTGTTTTTTCAATGTTTTTCCTTTATATTATATAGCATGTTATAGATTATACTTACTTTGTGCTCTATAGTTCTAATTGCAGTGCTTTTCGTATTTGTTGTAGAGTGTTCGAAATTAGTACATTTAGCGCTTTTTTTTTCAATGTTTTTCCTTTATATTATATAGCATGTTATAGATTATACTTACTTTGTGCTCTATAGTTCTAATTGCAGTGCTTTTCGTATTTGTTGTAGAGTGTTCGAAATTAGTACATTTAGCGCTTTTGTTTTTTCAATGTTTTCCTTTATATTATATAGCATGTTATAGATTATACTTACTTTGTGCTCTATAGTTCTAATTGCAGTGCTTTTCGTATTTGTTGTAGAGTGTTCGAAATTAGTACATTTAGCGCTTTGTTTTTTCAATGTTTTTCCTTTATATTATATAGCATGTTATAGATTATACTTACTTTGTGCTCTATAGTTCTAATTGCAGTGCTTTTCGTATTTGTTGTAGAGTGTTCGAAATTAGTATATTTAGCGCTTTTGTTTTTTCAATGTTTTTCCTTTATATTATATAGCATGTTATAGATTATACTTACTTTGTGCTCTATAGTTCTAATTGCAGTGCTTTTCGTATTTGTTGTAGAGTGTTCGAAATTAGTACATTTAGCGCTTTTGTTTTTTCAATGTTTTCCTTTATATTATATAGCATGTTATAGATTATACTTACTTTGTGCTCTATAGTTCTAATTGCAGTGCTTTTCGTATTTGTTGTAGAGTGTTCGAAATTAGTACATTTAGCGCTTTTGTTTTTTCAATGTTTTTCCTTTATATTATATAGCATGTTATAGATTATACTTACTTTGTGCTCTATAGTTCTAATTGCAGTGCTTTTCGTATTTGTTGTAGAGTGTTCGAAATTAGTATATTTAGCGCTTTTGTTTTTTCAATGTTTTTCCTTTATATTATATAGCATGTTATAGATTATACTTACTTTGTGCTCTATAGTTCTAATTGCAGTGCTTTTCGTATGTTGTTGAGTGTGTTCGAAATTAGTACATTTAGCGCTTTTGTTTTTCAATGTTTTTCCTTTATATTATATAGCATGTTATAGATTATACTTACTTGTGCTCTATAGTTCTAATTGCAGTGCTTTTCGTATTTGTTGTAGAGTGTTCGAAATTAGTATATTTAGCGCTTTTGTTTTTTCAATGTTTCCTTTATATTATATAGCATGTTATAGATTATACTTACTTTGTGCTCTATAGTTCTAATTGCAGTGCTTTTCGTATTTGTTGTAGAGTGTTCGAAATTAGTACATTAGAGCTATTGTTTTTCAAGTTTTTCTTTTTATATATATAGCATGTTATAGATTATACTTACTTTGTGCTCTATAGTTCTAATTGCAGTGCTTTTCGTTTTGTTGTAGAGTGTTCGAAATTAGTACATTAGCGCTTTGTTTTTTCAATGTTTTCTTTATTTATATAGCATGTTATAGATTATACTTACTTTGTGCTCTATAGTTCTAATTGCAGTGCTTTTCGTATTGTTGTTAGAGTGTTCGAAATTAGTACATTTAGCGCTTTTGTTTTTTCAATTTTTTCCTTTATATTATATAGCATGTTATAGATTATACTTACTTTGTGGCTCTATAGTTCTAATTGCAGTGCTTTTCGTATTTGTGTAGAGTGTTCGAAATTAGTACATTTAGCGCTTGTTTTTTCAATGTTTTTCCTTTTATTATATAGCATGTTATAGATTATACTTACTTTGTGCTCTAAGTTCTAATTACAGCGGCTTTTCGTATTTGTTTGTAGAGTGTTCGAAATTAGTGTTATTTAGCGCTTTTGTTTTTCAATGTTTTTCATTTATATTATATAGCATGTTATAGATTATACTTACTTTGTGCTCTATAGTTCTAATTGCAGTGCTTTTCGTATTTTTGTAGAGTGTTCGAAATTAGTACATTTAGCGCTTTGTTTTTTCAATGTTTTCCTTTATTATTATATAGAATGTTATAGATTATACTTACTTGTGCTCTATAGTTCTAATTGCAGTGCTTTTCGTATTTTTGTAGAGTGTTCGAAATTAGTATATTTAGCGCTTTTGTTTTTTCAATGTTTTTTTCCTTTATATTATATAGCATGTTATAGATTATCTTACTTTGTGCTCTATAGTTCTAATTGCAGTGGCTTTTGTATTTGTTGTAGTCGGTTCGAAATTAGTACATTTAGCGCTTTTGTTTTTCAATGTTTTTCCTTTGTATATATATAGCATGTTATAGATTATACTTACTTTGTGCTCTATAGTTCTAATTGCAGTGCTTTTCGTATTTGTGTAGAGTGTTCGAAAATAGTAATTTAGCGCTTTTTTTTTTTTTTAATGTTTTTCGTTTATATTATATAGCATGTTATAGATATACTTACTTTGTGCTCTATAGTTCTAATTGCAGGTGCTTTTCGTATTTGTGTTGATGAGTGTTCGAAATTAGTACATTTAGCGCTTTTGTTTTTCAATGTTTTCCTTTATATTATATAGCATGTTATAGATTATACTTACTTGGTGTCTCTATAGTTCTAATTGCAGTGCTTTTCGTATTGTTTGTAGAGTGTTCGAAATTAGTACATTTAGCGCTATTGTGTTTTTTCACTGTTTTTCCTTTATATTATATAGCAGCGTTATAAGATTATACTCTACTTTGTGCTCTATAGTTCTAATTGCAGTGCTTTTCAGTATTTGTGTAGAGTGTTCGAAATTAGTTATTAGCGCTTTTGTTTTTTTCAATGTTTTTCCGTTATATTATATAGCATTTATAGATTATACTTACTTTGTTGCTCTCTATAGTTCTAATTGCAGTGCTTTCGATTTGTTGTAGAGTGTTCGAAATTAGTACATTTAGCGCTTTTTTTTTCAATGTTTTTCTTTTATAATTATA
>NW_026137441.1:0-21147 GCF_009805555.1 Andrographis paniculata | reverse complement strand
ACTCTAATTAGAACTAATGAGAGCACAAAGTAAGAATAATATATAAACATGCTATATAATACAAAGGAAAAACATTGAAAAAACGAAAGCGCTAAATTTACTAATTTCGAACACTCTACAACATATACGAAAAGCACGGTAATTAGAACAATAGAGCACAAAGTAAGTATAACCTATAACATGTTATACAATACAAAGGAAAAACATTGCCAAAACGAAAGCGCTAAATATACTAATTTCGAACACTCTACAACAAATACGAAAAGCACTATAATTAGAACTATTGAGAGCACAAAGTAAGTATAATCTATAACATGCTATATAATACACAGAAAAAACATTGAAAAAACGAATGCGCTAAATATACTAATTTAGAACACTCTAAACAAATACGAAAAGCACTGTAATTAGAACTATATTGAGAGCACAAAGTAAGTATAATCTATAACATGCTATATAATACAAAGGAAAAACATTGAAAAAACGAAAGCGGTAAATATACTAATTTCGAACACTCTACAACAAATACGAAAAGATCTATAATTAGAACTATTGAGAGCAACAAGTAAGTATAATCTATAACATGCTATATAATAATACAAAGAAAAAACATTGAAAAAACGAAAGCGTTAAATATACTAATTTCGACACTCTACACAACAAATACGAAAAACACTGTAATTAGAACTAATGAGAGCACAAAGTAAGATAATAAATAAACATGCTATATAATACAAAGGAAAAAACATTGAAAAAACGAAAGCGCTAAATTTACTAATTTCGAACACTCTACAACATATACGAAAAGCACGGTAATTAGATCTATTGAGAGCACAAAGTAAGTATAATCTAAACATGCTATATAATACAAATGAAAAACATTGAAAAAATGAATGCGCTAAATATACTAATTTCGAACACTCACAACAAATACGAAAGCACTCTAATTAGAACTAATGAGAGCACAAAGTAAGAATAATATATAACATCTCTATATAATACAAAGAAAAACATTGAAAAAACGAAAGCGCTAAATTTACTAATTTCGAACACTCTACAACATATACGAAAAGCACGGTAATTAGAACAATAGAGCACAAAGTAAGTATAACCTATAACATGTTATACAATACAAAGGAAAAAAATTGCCAAAACGAAAGCGCTAAATATACAAATTTTGAACACTCGACAACTAATACGAAAAGCACTGTAATTAGAACTATTGAGAGCACAAAGTAAGTATAATCTATAACATTCTATATAATAAAAAGGAAAAACATTAAAAAAACAAAAGCGCTAAATGTAATAATTTCGTACACTCCACAACGAATACGAAAAGTACTGTAATTAGAATTATAGAGCACAAAGTAAGTATTATCTATAACATTCTATATAATAAAAGGAAAAACATTGAAAAAACAAAAGCGCTAAATGTACTAATTTCGAACACTCCACAACGAATACGAAAAGCACCGTAATTAGAACTATAGAGCACAAAGGAAGTACAATCTATAACATGCTATATAATACAAAGGAAGAACATTGAAAAAACGAAAGCGCTAAATAAACTAATTTCGACACTCTCTTCAACAAATACGAAAAGCACTGTAATTAGAACTATTGAGAGCACAAAGTAAGTATAATCTATAACATGCTGTATAATACAAAGGAAAAACATTGAAAAAACGAAAGCGCTAAATATACTAATTTTGAACACTCGACAAGAAATACGAAAAGCACTGTAATTAAAACTATTGAGAGCACAAAGTAAGTATAATCTATAACATTCTATATAATAAAAAGGATAAACATTGAAAAAACAAAAGCGCTAAATGTACTAATTTCGAACAC
This sequence comes from Andrographis paniculata, assembly GCF_009805555.1. NCBI lineage: Eukaryota > Viridiplantae > Streptophyta > Magnoliopsida > Lamiales > Acanthaceae > Andrographis > Andrographis paniculata. Next base: position 19,296 of record NW_026137441.1, on the reverse strand, counting down.
TCCACAACGAATACGAAAAGCACTGTAATTAGAACTATTGAGAGCACAAAGTAAGTATAATCTATAACATTCTATATAATAAAAAGGAAAAACATTAAAAAAACAAAAGCGCTAAATGTAATAATTTCGTACACTCCACAACGAATACGAAAAGTACTGTAATTAGAATTATAGAGCACAAAGTAAGTATTATCTATAACATTCTATATAATACAAAGGATAAACATTGAAAAAACAAAAGCGCTAAATGTACTAATTTCGACACAGAAGAAGAACGAATAGAAAACCCTTCCACAACGAAATACGAAAAGCACTGTATTAGAAACTATTGAGAGCACAAAGTAATTATAATCTATAACATTCTATATAATACAAAGGAAAAACATTGAAAAAACGAAAGCGTTAAATTTACTAATTTCGAACACTCTACAACAAATACGAAAAGCACTATAATTAGAACTATTGAGAGCACAAAGTAAGTATAATCTATAACATGCTATATAATACAAAGGAAAAACATTGCCAAAACGAAAGCGCTAAATATACTAATTTCGAACACTCTACAACAGATACGAAAAGCACTGTAATTAGAACTATTGAGAGCACAAAGTAATTATAATCTATAACATTCTATATAATACAAAGGAAAAACATTGAAAAAACGAAAGCGTTAAATTTACTATTTTCGAACACCCTACAACAAATACGAAAAGCGCTGTAATTAGAAGTATAGAGCACAAAGTAAGTATAATCTATAACATGCTATATATAATACAAAGGAAAAACATTGACAAAACGAAAGTGCAAAATGTACTAATTTCGAACACACCACAACGAATACGAAAAGCACTGCAAATAGAACTATAGAGCACAAAGTAAGTATGATCTATAACATGCTATATAATATAAAGGAAAATCATTGAAAAAACGAAAGCGCTAAATATACCAATTTCGAACAATCTACAACAAATATGAAAAGCACTGTAATTAGAACTATTGAGCACAATGTAAGTATAATCTATAACATGCTATATAATATATAGGAAATACATTGAAAAAACGAAATCGCTAAAGATACTAATTTCGAACACTCGACAAGAAATACGAAAAGCACTCTAATTAGAACTATTGAGAGCACAAAGTAAGTATAATCTATAACATTCTATATAATACAACGGAAAAACATTGAAAAAACAAAAGCGCTAAATGTACTAATTTCGAACACTCCACAACGAATACCAAAAGGACTGTAATTAGAACTATAGAGCACAAAGTAAGTATAATCTATAACGTGCTATATAATCCAAAGGAAGAACAATGAAAAAACGAAAGCGCTAAATATACTATTTTCGAACAATCTACAGCAAATACGAAAAGCACTGTAATTAGAACTATTGAGAGCACAACGTAAGAATAATCTATAACATGCTAAATAATACAAAGAAAAAACATTGAAAAAACGAATGCTGACGAGGACGTCCAATCTTCAAGCATTCAAATGCCCGTGGGACCCATCACTCGAAGCCGAGCTCGTCAATTTCAAAAATCCGTCACTGCATTGATCAGACGATTTTTCATGGAGAATCAATTTAAGGATGATGCTTGGAGACCACTTAGCCCTTACCTGACGCTCCTTCAATGGGACCCGCAAGAATTCCAATTGAAAGATCAAGAAAATCGCTAATAATGGAAGGTTATCAAGAGAATCATCACTTATGGAGAGAATCACTAATCATGGAAGTATATCAAGAGAATCCTCACTTATGGAGAGAATCACTAATCATGGAAGTATATCAAGGGAATCATCACTTATAGAGAGAATCACTAAATCATGGAAGTATATCAAGGGAATCATCACTTAATTCCTTTTATTATAAGTTCCCATATAGTATGATTCCATATCTAAAACTTCCCTAATTATTTATTTCCTTATAGTTAGACTTACCTTTTGGTTTGTTTCCTTTATTACTTGTTGCCTTTTATTTTCCTCAAGGACCTCTATATAAAGTCCTTACCTATCATTGTAATGCGGACCTTTTTTACATCTTGAATTGAATTTCACTTTTATATTTTCTAGTGTTAGGGAGTGATTTCCTCGCATTTAGAATTTCAAATCGGGTCTTTGGAGTGATTCCATCGGTTCGTGGCTTCCAATCCTTTGCAGTGGGATTTAGCCTATTGTTTGTGTTTTACCTCTAGATTGATTTCAGGTCCGAGACTTATTCTCGTGGTTGGTTATCATCTATACTAATTCACATTCTCTGCACTATCCTTCTTCTTCCTTCTCTTTTCTTTTATACATATTCTTAATCCATTTGTTCTATTGAACCTTGTGGGTAAGAAAATTATGTTGGTTATAATTATACGCGGCCGGGCCGTGTCATCTGGTATCAGAGCTAGTTGATACAATCTCTTGATTGATATCACGGTTCTTATTTGAAAAAGAAAAAAAAAAGCAAAAAAAAAAAGTCAAAAAAAAGCAAAAAAAAAAAAAAACGAAAAAAAAAAAAAAAAGTTATTATCAAATATTTATATTTGTTATTTACTTCTAGTTCTCGAATCATCTTTTCTTTTATAAAAAAAAAAAACAAAAAAAAATATCTATTTAGATTATTTGTCTTCTACCTTCATTATAAACTTATAATCTTTTGGTTTCCCTACTGTTTTGGATTTTTTGGCTATCGTCTTTGGGAGAATTCCATCGATTTGATTTGAGTCCTTTTTGCGAGACGGAGAGGTACATAAGGTGTGGAGTGATACACGAGAGTTCTAGTGAGGTTATTTTCTTTTTTTTTTCTTTCTTCTATTTCTAATGGCAGGGGGTGAAGGATCCAATTCTCAACAAGTTGATGTACAAGGTCTTCTCAACACCATTCTACAAGAGTTCAAAACTCTTCACCATTCTGGATTGGAGTTGATGAATAATAGGATGGATCAACTGGAAGAGAATCAACAAAAGTTACAAGAGAATATCCGACCATTACTTGAAGCTCAGAGGCGAAATAATGTTCAACCGCATTTGAGGCCAAGACGCAACATCCGGCCCCCATCACCACACAACACTGACGAACCCGATGATGAGGAGTTTGGAGGAAATTGGGAACGGCCTAGGCATCATAATAACCATCACCGACGGGATGGGGATGAGGCGATCAACTCGATCAAATTCCAAGTGCCACCGTTCCAAGGAAAATCCGACCCTGAAGCATTTTTGCAATGGGAGCGAAGGTTAGAACTAATCTTTGATGTTCAACAATTAACTGACCAACAAAAACTCCGTGTGGCCGTAATGGAGTTTTCAGATTATGCGCTTGCATGGTGGGACCAATTGAGCATCAACCGCCGCAGAAATAGGGAGGCTCCAGTGCGTACTTGGACAGAACTTCGTACACTCATGCGAAAGAGGTTTGTTCCCCCTCATTACCATCGTGAAGTATTGCGGAGATTGCAGAGTATACAACAAGGGTCGCGGTCAGTGGAGGAGTACTATAAGGAGGTTGAAACACTTCTTCTACAAGCCGATATCCATGAAGATCAGGAGCAAACGATGTCTAGATTCTCGAATGGGCTTCAAAGGGATATTGCTGATGCGGTAGAGATGTACCAATACGTGGACCTCGAGGAGATGGTACACTTGGCCATAAAGGTGGAGAAGCAACTAAAATCTAAGCGGATGCAAGGTAATCAGTTTAAACTTTCTCCAACTGTAGGGTTTCCTAAAGCGCCGCTTCCACAACATATCAACAAAGGAAAAGAGATAGCGGGAGTTGATTCGACGCGCCCTAAGCCGCCAACATATGCCCCCCCAAAGAACACCACCCGTAGCCGAGATGTGTTATGTTTCAAATGCCAAGGCCGAGGACATTTTTCGAATCAATGTCCAAACAAGCGTACTATGGTTCTTACGATCTCCGGTGAGTACGAATCCGAATCACAAACTGAAGAGGCCAATGAGGCAAACTCCTACCACCAGGAAGCTGTAGAATCCATACCGGAGTCCAATTTGACGTTAGTCACTCTCCGAGCTCTTAGCACTCTTCCAAAGGAGGTTGAAGACACCGAACAACGCGAAAATTTATTCCATGGAAGGTGTAAGATCGCGACTAAGGTATGTAGTCTTATCATTGACGGTGGTAGTTGTACTAATGTCATTAGTGACCTCGCAGTGAAAAGACTTAATTTGAGGATGAATTTGCATCCGAGGCCTTACAAACTACAGTGGCTCAATAATTGCGGGGAAATCAACGTCACCAAACAAGTGTTGGTGGAAATTGAACTACAAGGTTACAAGGATGAGGTAAAATGCGATGTAGTTCCAATGCAAGCATGTCATATTTTGCTTGGGAGACCATGGCAATTTGACAAAGAAGTTGTACATGATGGCCGCCGTAATCGATATACTTTCACACATGCCGGACGGACCATAGTTCTAAAGCCGTTGAGTCCTCGAGAAGTAAATGAAGATCAAAAATACTTGTACAAGCAATTTGCCACTGAAGCAAGAGAGAAAAGGAACCAAAGGAAAGACAACAAGATGGTGGGCTATGTCGCTGAATCAACTCTATGTGAGGAATCCAACTTGAAGCCCTCCTTAGAATCACCCGCAACAAAAGGTACTCCGCATACAAGTGCATCTACTCTTTCATATAGCCTAACTACCCCACAACCTTTCAAATCTTCATCCTCACCAATAAATACATCTTCCCCGAGCCACTCTCAAATACTCTACCCTTCTACTCAAAAATCAAACACGAGTGTAGTGATTCAGGGTGAAACCAGCTGGAATCTTAAACACGAGAGTGAGAGGTCTAATCTTTTTATGTGTAGGAAGGAAGCTTTACGCTTAGAACATGGAGTTCATTGTCTGCTATTACTATCTAAACCTTCTTATTTTTCCATGAATGACTCTAACAAACTTCCATCTAGTTTTTCTAACTTATTGAAGGCGTATGATGATGTTTTTCCTGATGAAGTACCCCATGGTTTACCACCCACTCGTGGAATTGAGCACCAAATTGATTTTGTCCCGGGAGCATCAATTCCTAATCGGCCAGCCTATCGAGCCAACCCGAATGAGGTAAAAGAAATACAAAGGCAAGTGGAGGATCTACTGAGCAAAGGTTGGATTCGTGAAAGTCTAAGTCCTTGTGCTGTACCTGTCCTATTGGTGCCAAAAAAAGATGGAGGTTGGCGCATGTGTGTGGATTGCCGAGCCGTCAACGCTATAACAGTTAAGTATCGTCATCCCATTCCTAGATTAGATGACATGCTTGATAATTTGTGTGGTTCTGTAATTTTTTCAAAAATTGATTTAAAAAGTGGCTATCACCAAATTCGGATGAATCAAGGTGATGAATGGAAAACTGCCTTCAAGACTTCTTTTGGTCTATATGAGTGGTTAGTTATGCCATTTGGACTTACTAATGCCCCAAGCACATTCATGCGATTGATGAATCATATTTTAAGGAATTTTATAAATAAGTTTGTGGTAGTATACTTTGATGACATACTTGTTTATAGTACTTCTATTGAAACACATGTTGAACATTTACAAGCAGTTTTAGATGTTTTACGGGCTGAGAAGTTATATGCTAACTTGAAAAAATGCGACTTTTGTGTCGACAAGTGCAACTTTTTGGGTTTTATTGTAGGAAAAGATGGAGTATGTGTAGATCCTGCGAAGGTTGCAGCCATCCAAGAGTGGCCTACACCTACTAGCGTACGTGATGTCCGCAGTTTCCATGGCCTTGCAAGTTTCTACCGTCGATTTGTGCGGAACTTCAGCACTATTGCAGCACCCTTAACGGCAATTACAAAAAAAGAGGATAAGTTTGAGTGGGGAAGTGAACAACAAAATGCTTTTGATACTTTGAAATCGAAACTTACATGTGCACCCGTACTTGCCTTACCTGATTTCTCTAAACCGTTTGAACTTGATTGTGATGCCTCTGGCGTAGGTATTGGCGCCGTCCTCTCGCAAGAAAAGAAACCTGTTGCATTTTTCAGTGAAAAGATACATGGCGCTGCATTGAATTACTCAACGTACGATAAGGAATTGTACTCCTTAGTGCGGGCGCTGCAAACATGGCAACATTACTTACGTCCTCGTGAGTTTGTTGTGTACACTGATCATGAATCCCTCAAGCATATCAAATCCCAAAGTAAGTTGAGTACGAGACACATCCGATGGATCTCCTTCATTGACACCTTCCCCTATGTTGTTAAATACAAAAAGGGTAAGGAAAACATCGTTGCGGATGCATTATCACGCAGGTATGCACTTGTTACCACACTTGAGTCTAAGCTATTAGGTTTTTCGTATTTGAAAGAATTATATGCAACTGACCCTGATTTCTCCGATATATTTGCCAAGTGTAATTCTCATGCATTTGAAAGGTATCATGTATATGAGGGGTATTTGCTGCGAGAAAATAAATTGTGCGTTCCTAAATGCTCCTTGAGAGAATTGTTGATTTGGGAAAGTCATTCGGGGGGTTTGATGGGACACTTTGGTAGGAACAAGACACTTAACTTGCTGCAGGAACATTTTTTTTGGCCACGAATGAAAGCCGAAGTTGAAGCCGCAATTCGTCGGTGTACAACGTGCCTCTCGTCGAAGTCTACTGTTCATCCACACGGTTTGTATACTCCGCTACCTATTCCTGAATCCCCTTGGATTGATATTTCTATGGATTTCATATTAGGTTTGCCTAGGAGTAGGTCTGGTAAAGATTCAATATTTGTTGTGGTTGATCGATTTTCAAAAATGGCACATTTTATTCCATGCACAAAAACCACTGATGCTTCGCATGTTGCTTCATTATTTTTCAAAGAGGTTCTTAGATTGCATGGTGTTCCAAGATCCATTGTTTCTGATAGGGATTCTCGATTTTTAAGTTATTTTTGGAAAACACTTTGGGCTAAGTTAGGTACAAAACTAATGTTTTCCACATCACACCACCCTCAAACTGATGGTCAAACAGAAGTTGTTAATCGAACTGTGGGTAGCTTGTTACGTGCCTTAGTTAATGAGAATTTGAAGAGTTGGGAAGAATGTTTAGCTCATGCTGAATTTGCATATAACCGTACGGTTCATAGCTCTACGAATTGTTCTCCATTTGAGGTTGTTTACGGTTTTAACCCATTAACTCCTCTTGATCTTATGCCATTGCCACGCAATGAGCACGTTAGTTTGGATGGCAGAAAAAGGGCTGAATTTGTACAACAACTTCATTCTCAAGTTCGGGATAACCTAAGAAAGGCAGCTGACAATCACGCAAAACAAGCTAACCGTGGGCGCAAGAAAGTTGTTTTTGAGATAGGAGATTGGGTTTGGCTACACTTAAGGAAGGAAAGATTTCCAGAGTTGCGAAAGTCAAAACTTACTCCCCGTGGCGATGGACCATTTCGAGTGTTGGAACGCATTAATGATAATGCCTACAAACTTGAACTCCCAGGTGAGTACCAAGTCCATGCTACTTTTAATGTTTCTGACTTAAGCCTTTTTGATACAGCGGATGAATATCATGTTCGGGAGAACAAGAAAGCTTTTCAAGAAGGAGGGAATGACGAGGACGTCCAATCTTCAAGCATTCAAATGCCCGTGGGACCCATCACTCGAAGCCGAGCTCGTCAATTTCAAAAATCCGTCACTGCATTGATCAGACGATTTTTCATGGAGAATCAATTTAAGGATGATGCTTGGAGACCACTTAGCCCTTACCTGACGCTCCTTCAATGGGACCCGCAAGAATTCCAATTGAAAGATCAAGAAAATCGCTAATAATGGAAGGTTATCAAGAGAATCATCACTTATGGAGAGAATCACTAATCATGGAAGTATATCAAGAGAATCCTCACTTATGGAGAGAATCACTAATCATGGAAGTATATCAAGGGAATCATCACTTATGGAGAGAATCACTAAATCATGGAAGTATATCAAGGGAATCATCACTTAATTCCTTTTATTATAAGTTCCCATATAGTATGATTCCATATCTAAAACTTCCCTAATTATTTATTTCCTTATAGTTAGACTTACCTTTTGGTTTGTTTCCTTTATTACTTGTTGCCTTTTATTTTCCTCAAGGACCTCTATATAAAGTCCTTACCTATCATTGTAATGCGGACCTTTTTTACATCTTGAATTGAATTTCACTTTTATATTTTCTAGTGTTAGGGAGTGATTTCCTCGCAATTAGAATTTCAAATCGGGTCTTTGGAGTGATTCCATCGGTTCGTGGCTTCCAATCCTTTGCAGTGGGATTTAGCCTATTGTTTGTGTTTTACCTCTAGATTGATTTCAGGTCCGAGACTTATTCTCGTGGTTGGTTATCATCTATACTAATTCACATTCTCTGCACTATCCTTCTTCTTCCTTCTCTTTTCTTTTATACATATTCTTAATCCATTTGTTCTATTGAACCTTGTGGGTAAGAAAATTATGTTGGTTATAATTATACGCGGCCGGGCCGTGTCAAATGCGTTAAATATACTAATTTCGAACACTCTACAACAAATACGAAAATCACTATAATTAGAACTAATGAGAGCACAAAGTAAGAATAATCTATAACATGCTATATAATACAAAGGAAAAACATTGAAAAAACGAAAGCGCTAAATTTACTAATTTCGAAGACTCTACAACAAATACGAAAAGCGCTGTATTTAGAACAATAAAGCACAAAGTAAGTATAACCTATAACATGCTATACAATACAAAGGAAAAACATTGCCAAAACGAAAGCGCTAAATATACAAATTTCGAACACTCGACAACTAATACGAAAAGCACTGTAATTAGAACTATTGAGAGCACAAAGTAAGTATAATCTATAACATTCTATATAATAAAAAGGAAAAACATTAAAAAAACAAAAGCGCTAAATGTAATAATTTCGTACCCTCCACAACGAATATGAAAAGTACTGGAATTAGAATTATAGAGCACAAAGTAAGTATAATCTATAACATTCTATATAATACAAAGGAAAAACATTGCCAAAACGAAAGCGCTAAATATACAAATTTCGAACACTCGACAACTAATACGAAAAGCACTGTGATTAGAACTATTGAGAGCACAAAGTAAGTATAATATATCACATACTATATAATACAAAGGAAAAACATTGAAAAAACGAAAGCGTTAAATATACTAATTTCGAACACTCTACAACAAATACGAAAAGCTCTGTAATTAGAACTAATGAGAGCACAAAGTAAGAATAATCTATAACATGCTATATAATACAAAGGAAAAACATTGAAAAAACGAAAGCGCTAAATATACTAATTTCGAACACTCTACAACAAATACGAAAAGCACTATAATTAGAACTATTGAGAGCACAAAGTAAGTATAATCTATAACATGCTATATAATACAAAGGAAAAACAATGAAAAAACGAAAGCGCTAAATTTACTAATTTCGAACACTCTACAACAAATACGAAAAGCGCTGTAATTAGAACTATAGAGCACAAAGTAAGTATAATCTATAACATGCTATACAATACAAAGGAAAAACATTGACAAAACGAAAGGCCTAAATATACTAATTTCGAACACTCGACAACTAATACGAAAAGCACTGTAATTAGAACTATTGAGAGCACAAAGTAAGTATAATCTATAACATTCTATAAAATAAAAAGGAAAAACATTGAAAAAACAAAAGCACTAAATGTACTAATTTCGAAAACTCCACAACGAATTCGAAAAACACTGTAATTAGAATTATAGAGCACAAAGTAAGTATAATCTATAACACTCTATATAATACAAAGGAAAAACATTGAAAAAACAAAAGCGCTAAATGTACTAATTTGAAAACTCCACAACGAATACGAAAAGCACCGTAATTAGAACAATAGAATACAAAGTACGTATAATCTATAACATGCTATGTAATACAAAGGAAAAACATTGAAAAAACGAAAGCGCTAAATATACTAATTTCGAACACTCTACAACAAATACGAAAAGCACTTTTATTAGAACTATTGAGAGCACAAAGTAAGTATAATCTATAACGTGCTATATAATCCAAAGGAAAAACATTGAAAAAACGAAAGCGCTAAATATACTAATTTCGAACAATCTACAACAAATACGAAAAGCGCTGTAATTAGAACTATTGAGAGCACAAAGTAAGTATAATCTATAACATGCTATATAATACAAAGGAAAAACAATGAAAAAACGAAAGCGCTAAATTTACTAATTTCGAACACTCTACAACAAATACGAAAAGCGCTGTAATTAGAACTATAGAGCACAAAGTAAGTATAATCTATAACATGCTATACAATACAAAGGAAAAACATTGACAAAACGAAAGGGCTAAAATATACTAATTTCGAACACTCGACAACTAATACGAAAAGCACTGTAGTTAGAACTATTGAGAGCACAAAGTAAGTATAATCTATAACATTCTATATAATAAAAAGGAAAAACATTGAAATAACAAAAGCACTAAATGTACTAATTTCGAAAACTCCACAACGAATTCGAAAAACACTGTAATTAGAATTATAGAGCACAAAGTAAGTATAATCTATAACACTCTATATAATACAAAGGAAAAACATTGAAAAAACAAAAGCGCTAAATGTACTAATTTTGAAAACTCCACAACGAATACGAAAAGCACCGTAATTAGAACAATAGAATACAAAGTACGTATAATCTATAACATGCTATATAATACAAAGGAAAAACATTGAAAAAACGAAAACGGTAAATATACTAATTTCGAACACTCTACAACAAATACGAAAAGCACTTTTATTAGAACTATTGAGAGCACAAAGTAAGTATAATCTATAACGTGCTATATAATCCAAAGGAAGAACATTGAAAAAACGAAAGCGCTAAATATACTAATTTCGAACAATCTACAACAAATACGAAAAGCGCTGTAATTAGAACTATTGAGAGCACAAAGTAAGTATAATCTATAACATGCTATATAATACAAAGGAAAAACAATGAAAAAACGAAAGCGCTAAATTTACTAATTTCGAACACTCTACAACAAATACGAAAAGCGCTGTAATTAGAACTATAGAGCACAAAGTAAGTATAATCTATAACATGCTATACAATACAAAGGAAAAACATTGACAAAACGAAAGGGCTAAAATATACTAATTTCGAACACTCGACAACTAATACGAAAAGCACTGTAATTAGAACTATTGAGAGCACAAAGTAAGTATAATCTATAACATTCTATATAATAAAAAGGAAAAACATTGAAAAAACAAAAGCACTAAATGTACTAATTTCGAAAACTCCACAACGAATTCGAAAAACACTGTAATTAGAATTATAGAGCACAAAGTAAGTATAATCTATAACACTCTATATAATACAAAGGAAAAACATTGAAAAAACAAAAGCGCTAAATGTACTAATTTTGAAAACTCCACAACGAATACGAAAAGCACCGTAATTAGAACAATAGAATACAAAGTACGTATAATCTATAACATGCTATATAATACAAAGGAAAAACATTGAAAAAACGAAAGCGCTAAATATACTAATTTCGAACACTCTACAACAAATACGAAAAGCACTTTTATTAGAACTATTGAGAGCACAAAGTAAGTATAATCTATAACATGCTATATAATCCAAAGGAAAAACATTGAAAAAACGAAAGCGCTAAATATACTAATTTCGAACACTCTACAACAAATACGAAAAGCGCTGTAATTAGAACTATTGAGAGCACAAAGTAAGTATAATCTATAACATGCTATATAATACAAAGGAAAAACATTGAAAAAACGAAAGCGCTAAATTTACTAATTTCGAACACTCTACAACAAATACGAAAAGCACTGTAATTAGAACTATAGAGCACAAAGTAAGTATAATCTATAACATGCTATACAATACAAAGGAAAAATATTGAAAAAACGAAAGGGCTAAAATATACTAATTTCGAACACTCTACAACAAATACGAAAAGCACTGTAATTAGAACTATGAGAGCACAAAGTAAGTATAATCTATAACATTCTATATAATAAAAAGGAAAAACATTGAAAAAACAAAAGCGCTAAATGTACTAATTTCGAAAACTCCACAACGAATACGAAAAACACTGTAATTAGAACTATAGAGCACAAAGTAAGTATAATCTATAACACTCTATATAATACAAAGGAAAAACATTGAAAAAACAAAAGCGCTAAATGTACTAATTTCGAACACTCCACAACAAATACGAAAAGCACTGTAATTAGAACTAATGAGAGCACAAAGTAAGTATAATATAAACATGCTATATAATACAAAGGAAAAACATTGAAAAAACGAAAGCGCTAAATATACTAATTTCGAACACTCTACAACAAATACGAAAAGCACTGTAATTAGAACTATTGAGCACAAAGTAAGTATAATCTATAACATGCTATATAAAATATAGGAAAAACATTGAAAAAATAAATGCGCTAAATGTACTAATTTCGAACACTCTACAACAAATACGAAAAGCACTGTAATTAGAACTATTGAGAGCACAAAGTAAGTATAATCTATAACATTCTATATAATACAAAGGAAAAACATTGAAAAAACGAAAGCGCTAAATGTACTAATTTCGAACACTCCACAACGAATACGAAAAGCACTGTAATTAGAACTATAGAGCACAAAGTAAGTATAATCTATAACATGCTATATAATCCAAAGGAAAAACATTGAAAAAACGAAAGCGCTAAATATACTAATTTCGAACACTCTACAACAAATACGAAAAGCACTGTAATTAGAACTATGAGAGCACAAAGTAAGTATAATCTATAACATGCTATAAAATACAAAGGAAAACGATTGAAAAAACAAAAGCCTAAATATACTAATTTCGAACACTCTACAACAAATACGAAAAGCACTGTGATTAGAACTATTGAGAGCACAAAGTAAGTATAATCTATAACATGCTATATAATACAAAGGAAAAACATTGAAAAAACGAAAGCGCTAAATATACTAATTTCGAACACTCTACAACAAATACGAAAAGCACTGTAATTAGAACTATGAGAGCACAAAGTAAGTATAATCTATAACATGCTATATAATACAAAGGAAAAACATTGAAAAAACAAAAGCGCTAAATATACTAATTTCGAACACTCTACAACAAATACGAAAAGCACTATAATTAGAACTATTGAGACACAAAGTAAGTATAATCTATAACATGCTATATAATACAAAGGAAAAACATTGAAAAAACGAAAGCGCTAAATTTACTAATTTCGAACACTCTACAACAAATACGAAAAGCACTGTAATTAGAACTATAGAGCACAAAGTAAGTATAATCTATAACATGCTATATAATACAAAGGAAAAACATTGAAAAACAAAAGCGCTAAATATACTAATTTCGAACACTCTACAACAAATACGAAAAGCACTGTAATTAGAACTATAGAGCACAAAGTAAGTATAATCTATAACATGCTATATAATAAAAAGGAAAAACATTGAAAAAACAAAAGCGCTAAATGTACTAATTTCGAACACTCCACAACAAATACGAAAAGCACTGTAATTAGAACTATAGAGCACAAAGTAAGTATAATCTATAACATGCTATATAATACAAAGGAAAAACATTGAAAAAACAAAAGCGCTAAATGTACTAATTTCGAACACTCTACAACAAATACGAAAAGCACTGTAATTAGAACTATAGAGCACAAAGTAAGTATAATCTATAACATGCTATATAATACAAAGGAAAAACATTGAAAAACAAAAGCGCTAAATATACTAATTTCGAACACTCTACAACAAATACGAAAAGCACTTAATTAGAACTATAGAGCACAAAGTAAGTATAATCTATAACATGCTATATAATACAAAGGAAAAACATTGAAAAAACGAAAGCGCTAAATATACTAATTTCGAACACTCTACAACAAATACGAAAAGCACTGTAATTAAACTATTGAGAGCACAAAGTAAGTATAATCTATAACATGCTATATAATACAAAGGAAAAACATTGAAAAAACAAAAGCGCTAAATTACTAATTTCGAACACTCTACAACAAATACGAAAAGCACTGTAATTAGAACTATAGAGCACAAAGTAAGTATAATCTATAACATGCTATATAATACAAAGGAAAAACATTGAAAAAACAAAAGCGCTAAATATACTAATTTCGAACACTCTACAACAAATACGAAAAGCACTGTAATTAGAACTATAGAGCACAAAGTATAATCTATAACATGCTATATAATAAAAGGAAAACATTGAAAAAACAAAAGCGCTAAATGTACTAATTTCGAACACTCTACAACAAATACGAAAAGCACTGTAATTAGAACTATAGAGCACAAAGTAAGTATAATCTATAACATGCTATATAATACAAAGGAAAAACATTGAAAAAACAAAAGCGCTAAATGTACTAATTTCGAACACTCTACAACAAATACGAAAAGCACTGTAATTAGAACTATAGAGCACAAAGTAAGTATAATCTATAACATGCTATATAATACAAAGGAAAAACATTGAAAAAACAAAAGCGCTAAATATACTAATTTCGAACACTCTACAACAAATACGAAAAGCACTGTAATTAGAACTATAGAGCACAAAGTAAGTATAATCTATAACATGCTATATAATATAAAGGAAAAACATTGAAAAACAAAAGCGCTAAATATACTAATTTCGAACACTCTACAACAAATACGAAAAGCACTGTAATTAGAACTATAGAGCACAAAGTAAGTATAATCTATAACATGCTATATAATACAAAGGAAAAACATTGAAAAAACGAAAGCGCTAAATTTACTAATTTCGAACACTCTACAACAAATACGAAAAGCACTGTAATTAGAACTATAGAGCACAAAGTAAGTATAATCTATAACATGCTATATAATCAAAGGAAAACATTGAAAAAACAAAAGCGCTAAATATACTAATTTCGAACACTCTACAACAAATACGAAAAGCACTGTAATTAGAACTATAGAGCACAAAGTAAGTATAATCTATAACATGCTATAATACAAAGGAAAACATTGAAAAAACAAAAGCGCTAAATATACTAATTTCGAACACTCTACAACAAATACGAAAAGCACTGTAATTAGAACTATTAGAGCACAAAGTAAGTATAATCTATAACATGCTATATAATACAAAGAAAAACATTGAAAAAACAAAAGCGCTAAATATACTAATTTCGAACACTCTACAACAAATACGAAAAGCACTGTAATTAGAACTATAGAGCACAAAGTAAGTATAATCTATAACATGCTATATAATATAAAGGAAAAACATTGAAAAAACAAAAGCGCTAAATATACTAATTTCGAACACTCTACAACAATACGAAAAGCACTGTAATTAGAACTATTGAGAGCACAAAGTAAGTATAATCTATAACATGCTATATAATAAAAAGGAAAAACATTGAAAAAACAAAAGCGCTAATGTACTAATTTCGAACACTCTACAACAAATACGAAAAAGCACTGTAATTAGAACTATAGAGCACAAAGTAAGTATAATCTATAACACATGCTATATAATACAAGGAAAAACATTGAAAAAACAAAGCGCTAAATGTACTAATTTCGAACACTCTACAACAAATACGAAAAGCACTGCAATTAGAACTATAGAGCACAAAGTAAGTATAATATATAACATGCTATATAATACAAAGGAAAAACATTGAAAAAACAAAAGCGCTAAATATACTAATTTCGAACACTCTACAACAAATACGAAAAGCACTGTAATTAGAACTATAGAGCACAAAGTAAGTATAATCTATAACATGCTATATAATATAAAGGAAAAACATTGAAAAAACAAAAGCGCTAAATGTACTAATTTCGAACACTCTACAACAAATACGAAAAGCACTGTAATTAGAACTATAGAGCACAAAGTAAGTATAATCTATAACATGCTATATAATATAAAGGAAAAACATTGAAAAAACAAAAGCGCTAAATATACTAATTTCGAACACTCTACAACAAATACGAAAAGCACTGTAATTAGAACTATAGAGCACAAAGTAAGTATAATCTATAACATGCTATATAATACAAAGGAAAAACATTGAAAAAACAAAAGCGCTAAATATACTAATTTCGAACACTCTACAACAAATACGAAAAGCACTGTAATTAGAACTATAGAGCACAAAGTAAGTATAATCTATAACATGCTATATAATATAAAGGAAAAACATTGAAAAAACAAAAGCGCTAAATATACTAATTTCGAACACTCTACAACAAATACGAAAAGCACTGTAATTAGAACTATGAGAGCACAAAGTAAGTATAATCTATAACATGCTATATAATATAAAGGAAAAACATTGAAAAAACAAAGCGCTAAATGTACTAATTTCGAACACTCTACAACAAATACGAAAAGCACTGCAATTAGAACTATAGAGCACAAAGTAAGTATAATCTATAACATGCTATATAATATAAAGGAAAAACATTGAAAAAACAAAAGCGCTAAATATACTAATTTCGAACACTCTACAACAAATACGAAAAGCACTGCAATTAGAACTATTAGAGCACAAAGTAAGTATAATCTATAACATGCTATATAATAAAAAGGAAAAACATTAAAAAACAAAAGCGCTAAATTACTAATTTCGAACACTCTACAACAAATACGAAAAGCACTGTAATTAGAACTATAGAGCACAAAGTAAGTATAATCTATAACATGCTATATAATACAAAGGAAAAACATTGAAAAAACAAAAGCGCTAAATGTACTAATTTCGAACACTCTACAACAAATACGAAAAGCACTGTAATTAGAACTATAGAGCACAAAGTAAGTATAATCTATAACATGCTATATAATAAAGGAAAAACATTGAAAAAACGAAAGCGCTAAATATACTAATTTCGAACACTCTACAACAAATACGAAAAGCACTGTAATTAGAACTATAGAGCACAAAGTAAGTATAATCTATAACATGCTATATAATATAAAGGAAAAACATTGAAAAAACAAAAGCGCTAAATATACTAATTTCGAACACTCTACAACAAATACGAAAAGCACTGTAATTAGAACTATAGAGCACAAAGTAAGTATAATCTATAACATGCTATATAATAAAGAAAAACATTGAAAAAACAAAGCGCTAAATATACTAATTTCGAACACTCTACAACAAATACGAAAAGCACTGTAATTAGAACTATAGAGCACAAAGTAAGTATAATCTATAACATGCTATATAATAAAAGGAAAAACATTGAAAAAACAAAAGCGCTAAATGTACTAATTTCGAACACTCTACAACAAATACGAAAAGCACTGTAATTAGAACTATAGAGCACAAAGTAAGTATAATCTATACATGCTATAATACAAAGGAAAAACATTGAAAAAAGAAAGCGCTAAATATACTAATTTCGAACACTCTACAACAAATACGAAAAGCACTGTAATTAGAACTATTGAGAGCACAAAGTAAGTATAATCTATAACATTCTATATAATAAAAAGGAAAAACATTAAAAAAACAAAAGCGCTAAATGTACTAATTTCGAACACTCTACAACGAATACGAAAAGAACTGCAATTAGAACTATAGAGCACAAAGTAAGTATAATCTATAACATGCTATATAATACAAAGAAAAACATTGAAAAACAAAAGCGCTAAATGTACTAATTTCGAACACTCTACAACGAATACGAAAAGACACCAATTAGAACTATAGAGCACAAAGTAAGTATAATCTATAACATGCTATATAATATAAAGGAAGAACATTGAAAAAACAAAAGCGCTAAATGTACTAATTTCGAACACTCTACAACAAATACGAAAAGCACCCTAATTAGAACTATAGAGCACAAAGTAAGTATAATCTATACATGCTATATAAAACAAAAAACATTGAAAAAAACAAAGGCGCTAAATATACTAATTTCGAACACTCTACAACAAATACGAAAAGCACTGTAATTAGAACTATAGAGCACAAAGTAAGTATAATCTATAACATGCTATATAATATAAAGGAAAACATTGAAAAAACAAAAGCGCTAAATATACTAATTTCGAACACTCCACAACGATACGAAAAGCACTGCAATTAGAACTATAGAGCACAAAGTAAGTATAATCTATAAATATCTAATATAAAAGGAAAACATTGAAAAAACAAAAGCGCTAAATGTACTAATTTCGAACACTCTACAACAAATACGAAAAGCACTTAATTAGAACTATAGAGCACAAAGTAAATATAATCTATAACATGCTATATAATGCAAAGGAAAACATTGAAAAAACGAAAGCGCTAAATGTACTAATTTCGAACACTCTAAAACAATACGAAAAGCACTTAATTAGAACTATGAGCACAAAGTAAGTATAATCTATAACATGCTATATAATACAAAGAAAAAACATTGAAAAAAAAAAGCGCTAAATATACTAATTTCGAACACTCTACAACAAATACGAAAAGCACTGTAATTAGAACTATGTGAGCACAAAGTAAGTATAATCTATAACATGCTATATAATACAAAGGAAAAACATTGAAAAACAAAAGCGCTAAATATACTAATTTCGAACACTCTACAACAATACGAAAAGCACCTAATTAGAACTATAGAGCACAAAGAAGTATATCTATAACATGCTATATATATAAAGGAAAAACATTGAAAAAAACAAAAGCGCTAAATGTACTAATTTCAAACAACAAAACAATACGAAAAGCACTGCAATTAGAACTATAGAGCACAAAGTAAGTATAATCTATAACATGCTATATAATACAAAAGAAAAACATTGAAAAAACAAAAGCACTAAAATATACAATTTCGAACACTCTACAACAAATACGAAAAGCACTGTAATTAGAACTATTGAGAGCACAAAGTAAGTATAATCTATAACATCTATATAATATAAAGAAAAACATTGAAAAAACAAAAGCGCTAATGTAACTAATTTGAACACTCTACAACAAATACGAAAAGCACTGCTAAATTAGAACTATAGAGCCCAAAGTAAGTATAATCTATAACATGCTATATAATATAAAGGAAAAACATTGAAAAAACAAAAGCGCTAAATTACTAATTTCGAACACTCTACAACAAATACGAAAAGCAACTATTAATTAGAACTATTAAGAGCACAAAGTAAGTATAATCTATAACATGCTATATAAAACAAAGAAAACACATTGAAAAAA
>NW_026137440.1:0-37775 GCF_009805555.1 Andrographis paniculata | reverse complement strand
CATGCTATATAATACAAAGGAAAAACATTGAACAAACAAAAGCGCTAAATACACTAATTTCGTACACTCTACACAACAATACGAAAAGCACTTCAATTAGAACTATAGAGCACAAAGTAAGTATAATCTATAACATGCTATATAATACAAAGGAAAAACATTGAAAAAACAAAAGCGCTAAATAACTAATTTCGTACACTCTACACAACAAATACGAAAAGCACTTCAATTAGAACTATAGAGCACAAAGTAAGTATAATCTATAACATGCTACATAATACAAAGGAAAAACATTGAAAAAACAAAAGCGCTAAATCACTAATTTCGTACACTCTACACAACAAATACGAAAAGCACTTCAATTAGAACTATAGAGCACAAAGTAAGTATAATCTATAACATGCTACATAATACAAAGGAAAAACATTGAAAAAACCAAAGCGCTAAATACACTAATTTCGTACACTCTACACAACAAATACGAAAAGCACTTCAATTAGAACTATAGAGCACAAAGAAGTATAATCTATAACATGCTAATAATACAAAGGAAAAACATTGAAAAAACAAAAGCGCTAAATACACTAATTTCGTACACTCTACACAACAATACGAAAAGCACTGCAATTAGAACTATAGAGCACAAAGTAAGTATAATCTATAACATGCTATATAATACAAAGGAAAAACATTGAAAAAAAAGCGCTAAATACACTAATTTCGAACACTCTACAACAATACGAAAAGCACTTCAATTAGAACTATAGAGCACAAAGTAAGTATAATCTATAACATGCTATATAATACAAAGGAAAAACATTGAAAAAACAAAAGCGCTAATACACTAATTCGTACACTCTACACAACAAACGAAAACACTTCAATTAGAACTATAGAGCACAAAGTAAGTATAATCTATAACATGCTACATAATACAAAGGAAAAATTTGAAAAAACAAAAGCGCTAATACACTAATTTCGTACACTCTACACAACAAATACGAAAAGCACTTCAATTAGAACTATAGAGCACAAAGTAAGTATAATCTATAACATGCTATATAATACAAGGAAAAACATTGAAAAAACAAAAGCGCTAAATACACTAATTTCGTACACCTACACAACAAATACGAAAAGCACTTCAATTAGAACTATAGAGCACAAGTAAGTATAATCTATAACATGCTACATAATACAAAGGAAAAACATTGAAAAACAAAAGCGCTAAATACACTAATTTCGTACACTCTACACAACAAATACGAAAAGCACTTCAATTAGAACTATAGAGCACAAAGTAAGTATAATCATGCTATATAATACAAAGGAAAAACATTGAAAAAAACAAAAGCGCTAAATACACTAATTTCGTACACTCTACACAACAAATACGAAAAGCACTGCAATTAGACTATAGAGCACAAAGTAAGTATAATCTATAACATGCTACATAATACAAAGGAAAAACATTGAAAAAACAAAAGCGCTAAATACACTAATTTCGTACACTCTACACAACAAATACGAAAAGCACTCAAATTAGACTATAGAGCACAAAGTAAGTATAATCTATAACATGCTATATAATACAAAGGAAAAACATTGAAAAACAAAAGCGCTAAATACACTAATTTCGTACACTCTACACAACAAATACGAAAAGCACTTCAATTTAGAACTATAGCACAAGTAAGTATAATCTATAACATGCTATATAATACAAAGGAAAAACATTGAAAAAACAAAAGCGCTAATGTACTAATTTCGAACACTCTACAACAAATACGAAAAGCACTGCAATTAGAACTATGAGCACAAAGTAAGTATTATCTATAACATGCTATATAATACAAAGGAAAAACATTGAAAAAACAAAAGCGCTAAATACACTAATTTCGTACACTCTACACAACAAATACGAAAAGCACTTCAATTAGAACTATAGAGCACAAAGTAAGTATAATCTATAGCATGCTATATAATACAAAGGAAAAACATTGAAAAAACAAAAGCGCTAAATACACTAATTTCGAACACTCTACACAACAAATACGAAAAGCACTTCAATTAGAACTATAGAGCACAAAGTAAGTATAATCTATAACATGCTATATAACAAAGGAAAACATTGAAAAAACAAAGCGCTAAATACACTAATTTCGTACACTCTACACAACAAATACGAAAAGCCTTCAATTAGAACTATAGAGCACAAAGTAAGTATAATCTATAACATGCTACATAATACAAAGGAAAAACATTGAAAAAACAAAAGCGCTAAATACACTAATTTCGTACACTCTACACAACAAATACGAAAAGCACTTCAATTAGAACTATAGAGCACAAAGTAAGTATAATCTATAACATGCTATATAATACAAAGGAAAACATTGAAAAACAAAAGCGCTAAATACACTAATTTCGTACACTCTACACAACAATACGAAAGCACTTCAATTAGAACTATAGAGCACAAAGTAAGTATAATCTATAGCATGCTATATAATACAAGGAAAAACATTGAAAAACAAAAGCGCTAAATACACTAATTTCGTACACTCTACACAACAAATACGAAAAGCACTTCAATTAGAACTATAGAGCACAAAGTAAGTATAATCTATAACATGCTACATAATACAAAGGAAAAACATTGAAAAAACAAAAGCGCTAAATACACTAATTTCGTACACTCTACACAACAAATACGAAAAGCACTTCAATTAGAACTATAGAGCACAAAGTAAGTATAATCTATAACATGCTATATAATACAAGGAAAAATTGAAAAAACAAAAAAAACAAAAAGGCTAATACACTAATTTCGTAACCTCTACACAACAAATACGAAAAGCACTTCAATTAGAACTATAGAGCACAAAGTAAGTATAATCTATAGCTACTAATACAAAGGAAAAACATTGAAAAAACAAAAGCGCTAAATACACTAATTTCGTACACTCTACACAACAAATACGAAAAGCACTTCAATTAGAACTATAGAGCACAAAGTAAGTATAATCTATAACATGCTATATAATACAAAGGAAAAACATTGAAAAAAAAAAGCGCTAAATACACTAATTTCGTACACTCTACACAACAAATACGAAAAGCACTTCAATTAGAACTATAGAGCACAAAGTAAGTATAATCTATAACATGCTACATAATACAAAGGAAAAACATTGAAAAAACAAAAGCGCTAAATACACTAATTTCGTACACTCTACACAACAAATACGAAAAGCACTTCAATTAGAACTATAGAGCACAAAGTAAGTATAATCTATAACATGCTATATAATACAAAGGAAAAACATTGAAAAAACAAAAGCGCTAAATGTACTAATTTCGAACACTCTACAACAAATACGAAAAGCACTTCAATTAGAACTATAGAGCACAAAGTAAGTATAATCTATAGCATGCTATATAATACAAAGGAAAAACATTGAAAAACAAAAGCGCTAAATACACTAATTTCGTACACTCTACACAACAAATACGAAAAGCACTTCAATTAGAACTATAGAGCACAAATAAGTATAATCTATAACATGCTACATAATACAAAGGAAAAACATTGAAAAAACAAAGCGCTAAATACACTAATTTCGTACACTCTACACAACAAATACGAAACACTGCAATTAGAACTATAGAGCACAAAGTAAGTATAATCTATAACATGCTATATAATACAAGGGAAAAACATTGAAAAAACAAAGCGCTAAATACACTAATTTCGAACACTCTACACAACAAATACGAAAAGCACTGCAATTAGAACTATAGAGCACTAAGTATGCTATATAATACAAAGGAAAAACATTGAAAAAACAAAAGCGCTAAATACACTAATTTCGTAACTCTACACAACAAATACGAAAAGCACTTCAATTAGAACTATAGAGCACAAAGTAAGTATAACATGCTACATAATACAAAGGAAAAACATTGAAAAAACAAAAGCGCTAAATACACTAATTTCGTACACTCTACACAACATACGAAAAGCACTTCAATTAGAACTATAGAGCACAAAGTAAGTATAATCTATAACATGCTACATAATACAAAGGAAAAACATTGAAAAAAAAAAGCGCTAAATACACTAATTTCGTACACTCTACACAACAAATACGAAAAGCACTTCAATTAGAACTATAGAGCACAAAGTAAGTATAATCTATAATGCTATATAATACAAAGGAAAAACATTGAAAAAACAAAAGCGCTAAATACACTAATTTCGTACACTCTACACAAAAACGAAAAGCACTTCAATTAGAACTATAGAGCACAAAGTAAGTATAATCTATAACATGCTATATAATACAAAGGAAAAACATTGAAAAAACAAAAGCGCTAAATGTACTAATTTCGAACACTCTACAACAAATACGAAAAGCACTGCAATTAGAACTATAGAGCACAAAGTAAGTATAATCTATAACATGCTATATAATACAAAGGAAAAACATTGAAAAAACAAAAGCGCTAAATACACTAATTTCGTACACTCTACACAACAAATACGAAAAGCACTGCAATTAGAACTATAGAGCACAAAGTAAGTATAATCTATAACATGCTACATAATACAAAGGAAAAATTGAAAAACAAAAGCGCTAAATACACTAATTTCGTACACTCTACACACAAATACGAAAAGCACTTCAATTAGAACTATAGAGCACAAAGTAAGTATAATCTATAACATGCTACATAATACAAGGAAAAACATTGAAAAAACAAAAGCGCTAAATACACTAATTTCGTACACTCTACACAACAAATACGAAAAGCACTTCAATTAGAACTATAGAGCACAAAGTAAGTATAATCTATAACATGCTACAAATACAAAGGAAAAACATTGAAAAAACAAAAGCGCTAAATACACTAATTTCGTACACTCTACACAACAAATACGAAAAGCACTTCAATTAGAACTATAGAGCACAAAGTAAGTATAATCTATAACATGCTACATAATACAAAGGAAAAACATTGAAAAAACAAAAGCGCTAAATACACTAATTTCGTACACTCTACACAACAAATACGAAAAGCACTTCAATTAGAACTATAGAGCACAAAGTAAGTATAATCTATAGCATGCTATATAATACAAAGGAAAAACATTGAAAAAACAAAAGCGCTAAATACACTAATTTCGTACACTCTACACAACAAATACGAAAAGCACTTCAATTAGAACTATAGAGCACAAAGTAGTATAATCATGCTACATAATACAAAGGAAAAACATTGAAAAAACACAAAAGCGCTAAATACACTAATTTCGTACACTCTACACAACAAATACGAAAAGCACTTCAATTAGAACTATAGAGCACAAAGTAAGTATAATCTATAACATGCTATATAATACAAAGGAAAAACATTGAAAAAACAAAAGCGCTAAATACACTAATTTCGTACACTCTACACAACAAATACGAAAAGCACTGCAATTAGAACTATAGAGCACAAAGTAAGTATAATCTATAGCATGCTACATAATAAAAGGAAAAACATTGAAAAAACAAAAGCGCTAAATACACTAATTTCGTACACTCTACACAACAAATACGAAAAGCACTGCAATTAGAACTATAGAGCACAAATTAAGTATAATCTATAACATGCTATATAATACAAAGGAAAAACATTGAAAAAACAAAAGCGCTAAATGTACTAATTTCGAACACTCTACAACAAATACGAAAAGCACTTCAATTAGAACTATAGAGCACAAAGTAAGTATAATCTATAGCATGCTATATAATACAAAGGAAAAAATTGAAAAAACAAAAGCGCTAAATACACTAATTTCGTACACTCTACACAACAAATACGAAAAGCACTTCAATTAGAACTATAGAGCACAAAGTAAGTATAATCTATAACATGCTACATAATACAAAGGAAAAACATTGAAAAAACAAAAGCGCTAAATACACTAATTTCGTACACTCTACACAACAAATACGAAAAGCACTTCAATTAGAACTATAGAGCACAAAGTAAGTATAATCTATAACATGCTACATAATACAAAGGAAAAACATTGAAAAAACAAAAGCGCTAAATACACTAATTTCGTACACTCTACACAACAAATACGAAAAGCACTGCAATTAGAACTATAGAGCACTAGCATGCTATATAATACAAAGGAAAAACATTGAAAAAACAAAAGCGCTAAATACACTAATTTCGTACACTCTACACAACAAATACGAAAAGCACTTCAATTAGAACTATAGAGCACAAAGTAAGTATAACATGCTACATAATACAAAGGAAAAACATTGAAAAAACAAAAGCGCTAAATACACTAATTTCGTACACTCTACACAACAAATACGAAAAGCACTTCAATTAGAACTATAGAGCACAAAGTAAGTATAATCTATAGCATGCTATATAATACAAAGGAAAAACATTGAAAAAACAAAAGCGCTAAATACACTAATTTCGTACACTCTACACAACAAATACGAAAAGCACTTCAATTAGAACTATAGAGCACAAAGTAAGTATAATCTATAACATGCTACATAATACAAAGGAAAAACATTGAAAAAACAAAAGCGCTAAATACACTAATTTCGTACACTCTACACAACAAATACGAAAAGCACTGCAATTAGAACTATAGAGCACAAAGTAAGTATAATCTATAACATGCTATATAATACAAAGGAAAAACATTGAAAAAACAAAAGCGCTAAATACACTAATTTCGTACACTCTACAACAAATACGAAAAGCACTTCAATTAGAACTATAGAGCACAAAGTAAGTATAATCTATAGCATGCTATATAATACAAAGGAAAAACATTGAAAAAACAAAAGCGCTAAATACACTAATTTCGTACACTCTACACAACAAATACGAAAAGCACTTCAATTAGAACTATAGAGCACAAAGTAAGTATAATCATGCTACATAATACAAAGGAAAAACATTGAAAAAACAAAAGCGCTAAATACACTAATTTCGTACACTCTACACAACAAATACGAAAAGCACTGCAATTAGAACTATAGAGCACAAAGTAAGTATAATCTATAACATGCTATATAATACAAAGGAAAAACATTGAAAAAACAAAAGCGCTAAATACACTAATTTCGTACACTCTACACAACAAATACGAAAAGCACTTCAATTAGAACTATAGAGCACAAAGTAAGTATAATCTATAACATGCTATATAATACAAAGGAAAAACATTGAAAAAACAAAAGCGCTAAATACACTAATTTCGTACACTCTACACAACAAATACGAAAAGCACTTCAATTAGAACTATAGAGCACAAAGTAAGTATAATCTATAACATGCTATATAATACAAAGGAAAAACATTGAAAAAACAAAAGCGCTAAATACACTAATTTCGTACACTCTACACAACAAATACGAAAAGCACTTCAATTAGAACTATAGAGCACAAAGTAAGTATAATCTATAACATGCTATAATACAAAGGAAAAACATTGAAAAAACAAAAGCGCTAAATACACTAATTTCGTACACTCTACACAACAAATACGAAAAGCACTTCAATTAGAACTATAGAGCACAAAGTAAGTATAATCATGCTATATAATACAAAGGAAAAACATTGAAAAAACAAAAGCGCTAAATACACTAATTTCGTACACTCTACACAACAAATACGAAAAGCACTTCAATTAGAACTATAGAGCACAAAGTAAGTATAATCTATAACATGCTATATAATACAAAGGAAAAACATTGAAAAAACAAAAGCGCTAAATACACTAATTTCGTACACTCTACACAACAAATACGAAAAGCACTTCAATTAGAACTATAGAGCACAAAGTAAGTATAACATGCTATATAATACAAAGGAAAAACATTGAAAAAACAAAAGCGCTAAATACACTAATTTCGTACACTCTACACAACAAATACGAAAAGCACTTCAATTAGAACTATAGAGCACAAAGTAAGTATAATCTATAACATGCTATATAATACAAAGGAAAAACATTGAAAAAACAAAAGCGCTAAATACACTAATTTCGTACACTCTACACAACAAATACGAAAAGCACTTCAATTAGAACTATAGAGCACAAAGTAAGTATAATCTATAACATGCTACATAATACAAAGGAAAAACATTGAAAAAACAAAAGCGCTAAATACACTAATTTCGTACACTCTACACAACAAATACGAAAAGCACTTCAATTAGAACTATAGAGCACAAAGTAAGTATAATCTATAACATGCTATATAATACAAAGGAAAAACATTGAAAAAACAAAAGCGCTAAATACACTAATTTCGTACACTCTACACAACAAATACGAAAAGCACTTCAATTAGAACTATAGAGCACAAAGTAAGTATAATCTATAACATGCTATATAATACAAAGGAAAAACATTGAAAAAACAAAAGCGCTAAATACACTAATTTCGTACACTCTACACAACAAATACGAAAAGCACTTCAATTAGAACTATAGAGCACAAAGTAAGTATAATCTATGCTACATAATACAAAGGAAAAACATTGAAAAAACAAAAGCGCTAAATACACTAATTTCGTACACTCTACACAACAAATACGAAAAGCACTTCAATTAGAACTATAGAGCACAAAGTAAGTATAATCTATAACATGCTATATAATACAAAGGAAAAACATTGAAAAAACAAAAGCGCTAAATACACTAATTTCGTACACTCTACACAACAAATACGAAAAGCACTTCAATTAGAACTATAGAGCACAAAGTAAGTATAACATGCTACATAATACAAAGGAAAAACATTGAAAAAACAAAAGCGCTAAATACACTAATTTCGTACACTCTACACAACAAATACGAAAAGCACTTCAATTAGAACTATAGAGCACAAAGTAAGTATAATCTATAACATGCTATATAATACAAAGGAAAAACATTGAAAAAACAAAAGCGCTAAATACACTAATTTCGAACACTCTACACAACAAATACGAAAAGCACTTCAATTAGAACTATAGAGCACAAAGTAAGTATAATCTATAACATGCTATATAATACAAAGGAAAAACATTGAAAAAACAAAAGCGCTAAATACACTAATTTCGTACACTCTACACAACAAATACGAAAAGCACTTCAATTAGAACTATAGAGCACAAAGTAAGTATAATCTATAACATGCTATATAATACAAAGGAAAAACATTGAAAAAACAAAAGCGCTAAATACACTAATTTCGTACACTCTACACAACAAATACGAAAAGCACTTCAATTAGAACTATAGAGCACAAAGTAAGTATAATCTATAACATGCTATATAATACAAAGGAAAAACATTGAAAAAACAAAAGCGCTAAATACACTAATTTCGTACACTCTACACAACAAATACGAAAAGCACTTCAATTAGAACTATAGAGCACAAAGTAAGTATAATCTATAACATGCTATATAATACAAAGGAAAAACATTGAAAAAACAAAAGCGCTAAATACACTAATTTCGTACACTCTACACAACAAATACGAAAAGCACTTCAATTAGAACTATAGAGCACAAAGTAAGTATAATCTATAACATGCTATATAATACAAAGGAAAAACATTGAAAAAACAAAAGCGCTAAATACACTAATTTCGTACACTCTACACAACAAATACGAAAAGCACTTCAATTAGAACTATAGAGCACAAAGTAAGTATAATCTATAACATGCTATATAATACAAAGGAAAAACATTGAAAAAACAAAAGCGCTAAATACACTAATTTCGTACACTCTACACAACAAATACGAAAAGCACTTCAATTAGAACTATAGAGCACAAAGTAAGTATAATCTATAACATGCTATATAATACAAAGGAAAAACATTGAAAAAACAAAAGCGCTAAATACACTAATTTCGTACACTCTACACAACAAATACGAAAAGCACTTCAATTAGAACTATAGAGCACAAAGTAAGTATAATCTATAACATGCTATATAATACAAAGGAAAAACATTGAAAAAACAAAAGCGCTAAATACACTAATTTCGTACACTCTACACAACAAATACGAAAAGCACTTCAATTAGAACTATAGAGCACAAAGTAAGTATAATCTATAACATGCTATATAATACAAAGGAAAAACATTGAAAAAACAAAAGCGCTAAATACACTAATTTCGTACACTCTACACAACAAATACGAAAAGCACTTCAATTAGAACTATAGAGCACAAAGTAAGTATAATCTATAACATGCTATATAATACAAAGGAAAAACATTGAAAAAACAAAAGCGCTAAATACACTAATTTCGTACACTCTACACAACAAATACGAAAAGCACTTCAATTAGAACTATAGAGCACAAAGTAAGTATAATCTATAACATGCTATATAATACAAAGGAAAAACATTGAAAAAACAAAAGCGCTAAATACACTAATTTCGTACACTCTACACAACAAATACGAAAAGCACTTCAATTAGAACTATAGAGCACAAAGTAAGTATAATCTATAACATGCTATATAATACAAAGGAAAAACATTGAAAAAACAAAAGCGCTAAATACACTAATTTCGTACACTCTACACAACAAATACGAAAAGCACTTCAATTAGAACTATAGAGCACAAAGTAAGTATAATCTATAACATGCTATATAATACAAAGGAAAAACATTGAAAAAACAAAAGCGCTAAATACACTAATTTCGTACACTCTACACAACAAATACGAAAAGCACTTCAATTAGAACTATAGAGCACAAAGTAAGTATAATCTATAACATGCTATATAATACAAAGGAAAAACATTGAAAAAACAAAAGCGCTAAATACACTAATTTCGTACACTCTACACAACAAATACGAAAAGCACTTCAATTAGAACTATAGAGCACAAAGTAAGTATAATCTATAACATGCTATATAATACAAAGGAAAAACATTGAAAAAACAAAAGCGCTAAATACACTAATTTCGTACACTCTACACAACAAATACGAAAAGCACTTCAATTAGAACTATAGAGCACAAAGTAAGTATAATCTATAACATGCTATATAATACAAAGGAAAAACATTGAAAAAACAAAAGCGCTAAATACACTAATTTCGTACACTCTACACAACAAATACGAAAAGCACTTCAATTAGAACTATAGAGCACAAAGTAAGTATAATCTATAACATGCTATATAATACAAAGGAAAAACATTGAAAAAACAAAAGCGCTAAATACACTAATTTCGTACACTCTACACAACAAATACGAAAAGCACTTCAATTAGAACTATAGAGCACAAAGTAAGTATAATCTATAACATGCTATATAATACAAAGGAAAAACATTGAAAAAACAAAAGCGCTAAATACACTAATTTCGTACACTCTACACAACAAATACGAAAAGCACTTCAATTAGAACTATAGAGCACAAAGTAAGTATAATCTATAACATGCTATATAATACAAAGGAAAAACATTGAAAAAACAAAAGCGCTAAATACACTAATTTCGTACACTCTACACAACAAATACGAAAAGCACTTCAATTAGAACTATAGAGCACAAAGTAAGTATAATCTATAACATGCTATATAATACAAAGGAAAAACATTGAAAAAACAAAAGCGCTAAATACACTAATTTCGTACACTCTACACAACAAATACGAAAAGCACTTCAATTAGAACTATAGAGCACAAAGTAAGTATAATCTATAACATGCTATATAATACAAAGGAAAAACATTGAAAAAACAAAAGCGCTAAATACACTAATTTCGTACACTCTACACAACAAATACGAAAAGCACTTCAATTAGAACTATAGAGCACAAAGTAAGTATAATCTATAACATGCTATATAATACAAAGGAAAAACATTGAAAAAACAAAAGCGCTAAATACACTAATTTCGTACACTCTACACAACAAATACGAAAAGCACTTCAATTAGAACTATAGAGCACAAAGTAAGTATAATCTATAACATGCTATATAATACAAAGGAAAAACATTGAAAAAACAAAAGCGCTAAATACACTAATTTCGTACACTCTACACAACAAATACGAAAAGCACTTCAATTAGAACTATAGAGCACAAAGTAAGTATAATCTATAACATGCTATATAATACAAAGGAAAAACATTGAAAAAACAAAAGCGCTAAATACACTAATTTCGAACACTCTACAACAAATACGAAAAGCACTTCAATTAGAACTATAGAGCACAAAGTAAGTATAATCTATAACATGCTATATAATACAAAGGAAAAACATTGAAAAAACAAAAGCGCTAAATACACTAATTTCGTACACTCTACACAACAAATACGAAAAGCACTTCAATTAGAACTATAGAGCACAAAGTAAGTATAATCTATAACATGCTATATAATACAAAGGAAAAACATTGAAAAAACAAAAGCGCTAAATACACTAATTTCGTACACTCTACACAACAAATACGAAAAGCACTTCAATTAGAACTATAGAGCACAAAGTAAGTATAATCTATAACATGCTATATAATACAAAGGAAAAACATTGAAAAAACAAAAGCGCTAAATACACTAATTTCGTACACTCTACACAACAAATACGAAAAGCACTTCAATTAGAACTATAGAGCACAAAGTAAGTATAATCTATAACATGCTATATAATACAAAGGAAAAACATTGAAAAAACAAAAGCGCTAAATACACTAATTTCGTACACTCTACACAACAAATACGAAAAGCACTTCAATTAGAACTATAGAGCACAAAGTAAGTATAATCTATAACATGCTATATAATACAAAGGAAAAACATTGAAAAAACAAAAGCGCTAAATACACTAATTTCGTACACTCTACACAACAAATACGAAAAGCACTTCAATTAGAACTATAGAGCACAAAGTAAGTATAATCTATAACATGCTATATAATACAAAGGAAAAACATTGAAAAAACAAAAGCGCTAAATACACTAATTTCGTACACTCTACACAACAAATACGAAAAGCACTTCAATTAGAACTATAGAGCACAAAGTAAGTATAATCTATAACATGCTATATAATACAAAGGAAAAACATTGAAAAAACAAAAGCGCTAAATACACTAATTTCGTACACTCTACACAACAAATACGAAAAGCACTTCAATTAGAACTATAGAGCACAAAGTAAGTATAATCTATAACATGCTATATAATACAAAGGAAAAACATTGAAAAAACAAAAGCGCTAAATACACTAATTTCGTACACTCTACAACAAATACGAAAAGCACTTCAATTAGAACTATAGAGCACAAAGTAAGTATAATCTATAACATGCTATATAATACAAAGGAAAAACATTGAAAAAACAAAAGCGCTAAATACACTAATTTCGTACACTCTACACAACAAATACGAAAAGCACTTCAATTAGAACTATAGAGCACAAAGTAAGTATAATCTATAACATGCTATATAATACAAAGGAAAAACATTGAAAAAACAAAAGCGCTAAATACACTAATTTCGTACACTCTACACAACAAATACGAAAAGCACTTCAATTAGAACTATAGAGCACAAAGTAAGTATAATCTATAACATGCTATATAATACAAAGGAAAAACATTGAAAAAACAAAAGCGCTAAATACACTAATTTCGTACACTCTACAACAAATACGAAAAGCACTTCAATTAGAACTATAGAGCACAAAGTAAGTATAATCTATAACATGCTATATAATACAAAGGAAAAACATTGAAAAAACAAAAGCGCTAAATACACTAATTTCGTACACTCTACACAACAAATACGAAAAGCACTTCAATTAGAACTATAGAGCACAAAGTAAGTATAATCTATAACATGCTATATAATACAAAGGAAAAACATTGAAAAAACAAAAGCGCTAAATACACTAATTTCGTACACTCTACACAACAAATACGAAAAGCACTTCAATTAGAACTATAGAGCACAAAGTAAGTATAATCTATAACATGCTATATAATACAAAGGAAAAACATTGAAAAAACAAAAGCGCTAAATACACTAATTTCGTACACTCTACACAACAAATACGAAAAGCACTTCAATTAGAACTATAGAGCACAAAGTAAGTATAATCTATAACATGCTATATAATACAAAGGAAAAACATTGAAAAAACAAAAGCGCTAAATACACTAATTTCGTACACTCTACACAACAAATACGAAAAGCACTTCAATTAGAACTATAGAGCACAAAGTAAGTATAATCTATAACATGCTATATAATACAAAGGAAAAACATTGAAAAAACAAAAGCGCTAAATACACTAATTTCGAACACTCTACAACAAATACGAAAAGCACTTCAATTAGAACTATAGAGCACAAAGTAAGTATAATCTATAACATGCTATATAATACAAAGGAAAAACATTGAAAAAACAAAAGCGCTAAATACACTAATTTCGTACACTCTACACAACAAATACGAAAAGCACTTCAATTAGAACTATAGAGCACAAAGTAAGTATAATCTATAACATGCTATATAATACAAAGGAAAAACATTGAAAAAACAAAAGCGCTAAATACACTAATTTCGTACACTCTACACAACAAATACGAAAAGCACTTCAATTAGAACTATAGAGCACAAAGTAAGTATAATCTATAACATGCTATATAATACAAAGGAAAAACATTGAAAAAACAAAAGCGCTAAATACACTAATTTCGTACACTCTACACAACAAATACGAAAAGCACTTCAATTAGAACTATAGAGCACAAAGTAAGTATAATCTATAACATGCTATATAATACAAAGGAAAAACATTGAAAAAACAAAAGCGCTAAATACACTAATTTCGTACACTCTACACAACAAATACGAAAAGCACTTCAATTAGAACTATAGAGCACAAAGTAAGTATAATCTATAACATGCTATATAATACAAAGGAAAAACATTGAAAAAACAAAAGCGCTAAATACACTAATTTCGTACACTCTACACAACAAATACGAAAAGCACTTCAATTAGAACTATAGAGCACAAAGTAAGTATAATCTATAACATGCTATATAATACAAAGGAAAAACATTGAAAAAACAAAAGCGCTAAATACACTAATTTCGTACACTCTACACAACAAATACGAAAAGCACTTCAATTAGAACTATAGAGCACAAAGTAAGTATAATCTATAACATGCTATATAATACAAAGGAAAAACATTGAAAAAACAAAAGCGCTAAATACACTAATTTCGTACACTCTACACAACAAATACGAAAAGCACTTCAATTAGAACTATAGAGCACAAAGTAAGTATAATCTATAACATGCTATATAATACAAAGGAAAAACATTGAAAAAACAAAAGCGCTAAATACACTAATTTCGTACACTCTACACAACAAATACGAAAAGCACTTCAATTAGAACTATAGAGCACAAAGTAAGTATAATCTATAACATGCTATATAATACAAAGGAAAAACATTGAAAAAACAAAAGCGCTAAATACACTAATTTCGTACACTCTACACAACAAATACGAAAAGCACTTCAATTAGAACTATAGAGCACAAAGTAAGTATAATCTATAACATGCTATATAATACAAAGGAAAAACATTGAAAAAACAAAAGCGCTAAATACACTAATTTCGTACACTCTACACAACAAATACGAAAAGCACTTCAATTAGAACTATAGAGCACAAAGTAAGTATAATCTATAACATGCTATATAATACAAAGGAAAAACATTGAAAAAACAAAAGCGCTAAATACACTAATTTCGTACACTCTACACAACAAATACGAAAAGCACTTCAATTAGAACTATAGAGCACAAAGTAAGTATAATCTATAACATGCTATATAATACAAAGGAAAAACATTGAAAAAACAAAAGCGCTAAATACACTAATTTCGTACACTCTACACAACAAATACGAAAAGCACTTCAATTAGAACTATAGAGCACAAAGTAAGTATAATCTATAACATGCTATATAATACAAAGGAAAAACATTGAAAAAACAAAAGCGCTAAATACACTAATTTCGTACACTCTACACAACAAATACGAAAAGCACTTCAATTAGAACTATAGAGCACAAAGTAAGTATAATCTATAACATGCTATATAATACAAAGGAAAAACATTGAAAAAACAAAAGCGCTAAATACACTAATTTCGTACACTCTACACAACAAATACGAAAAGCACTTCAATTAGAACTATAGAGCACAAAGTAAGTATAATCTATAACATGCTATATAATACAAAGGAAAAACATTGAAAAAACAAAAGCGCTAAATACACTAATTTCGTACACTCTACACAACAAATACGAAAAGCACTTCAATTAGAACTATAGAGCACAAAGTAAGTATAATCTATAACATGCTATATAATACAAAGGAAAAACATTGAAAAAACAAAAGCGCTAAATACACTAATTTCGTACACTCTACACAACAAATACGAAAAGCACTTCAATTAGAACTATAGAGCACAAAGTAAGTATAATCTATAACATGCTATATAATACAAAGGAAAAACATTGAAAAAACAAAAGCGCTAAATACACTAATTTCGTACACTCTACACAACAAATACGAAAAGCACTTC
Source organism: Andrographis paniculata (assembly GCF_009805555.1). Taxonomy (NCBI): domain Eukaryota; kingdom Viridiplantae; phylum Streptophyta; class Magnoliopsida; order Lamiales; family Acanthaceae; genus Andrographis; species Andrographis paniculata. Next base: position 21,103 of record NW_026137440.1, on the reverse strand, counting down.
AATTAGAACTATAGAGCACAAAGTAAGTATAATCTATAACATGCTATATAATACAAAGGAAAAACATTGAAAAAACAAAAGCGCTAAATACACTAATTTCGTACACTCTACACAACAAATACGAAAAGCACTTCAATTAGAACTATAGAGCACAAAGTAAGTATAATCTATAACATGCTATATAATACAAAGGAAAAACATTGAAAAAACAAAAGCGCTAAATACACTAATTTCGTACACTCTACACAACAAATACGAAAAGCACTTCAATTAGAACTATAGAGCACAAAGTAAGTATAATCTATAACATGCTATATAATACAAAGGAAAAACATTGAAAAAACAAAAGCGCTAAATACACTAATTTCGTACACTCTACACAACAAATACGAAAAGCACTTCAATTAGAACTATAGAGCACAAAGTAAGTATAATCTATAACATGCTATATAATACAAAGGAAAAACATTGAAAAAACAAAAGCGCTAAATACACTAATTTCGTACACTCTACACAACAAATACGAAAAGCACTTCAATTAGAACTATAGAGCACAAAGTAAGTATAATCTATAACATGCTATATAATACAAAGGAAAAACATTGAAAAAACAAAAGCGCTAAATACACTAATTTCGTACACTCTACACAACAAATACGAAAAGCACTTCAATTAGAACTATAGAGCACAAAGTAAGTATAATCTATAACATGCTATATAATACAAAGGAAAAACATTGAAAAAACAAAAGCGCTAAATACACTAATTTCGTACACTCTACACAACAAATACGAAAAGCACTTCAATTAGAACTATAGAGCACAAAGTAAGTATAATCTATAACATGCTATATAATACAAAGGAAAAACATTGAAAAAACAAAAGCGCTAAATACACTAATTTCGTACACTCTACACAACAAATACGAAAAGCACTTCAATTAGAACTATAGAGCACAAAGTAAGTATAATCTATAACATGCTATATAATACAAAGGAAAAACATTGAAAAAACAAAAGCGCTAAATACACTAATTTCGTACACTCTACACAACAAATACGAAAAGCACTTCAATTAGAACTATAGAGCACAAAGTAAGTATAATCTATAACATGCTATATAATACAAAGGAAAAACATTGAAAAAACAAAAGCGCTAAATACACTAATTTCGTACACTCTACACAACAAATACGAAAAGCACTTCAATTAGAACTATAGAGCACAAAGTAAGTATAATCTATAACATGCTATATAATACAAAGGAAAAACATTGAAAAAACAAAAGCGCTAAATACACTAATTTCGTACACTCTACACAACAAATACGAAAAGCACTTCAATTAGAACTATAGAGCACAAAGTAAGTATAATCTATAACATGCTATATAATACAAAGGAAAAACATTGAAAAAACAAAAGCGCTAAATACACTAATTTCGTACACTCTACACAACAAATACGAAAAGCACTTCAATTAGAACTATAGAGCACAAAGTAAGTATAATCTATAACATGCTATATAATACAAAGGAAAAACATTGAAAAAACAAAAGCGCTAAATACACTAATTTCGTACACTCTACACAACAAATACGAAAAGCACTTCAATTAGAACTATAGAGCACAAAGTAAGTATAATCTATAACATGCTATATAATACAAAGGAAAAACATTGAAAAAACAAAAGCGCTAAATACACTAATTTCGTACACTCTACACAACAAATACGAAAAGCACTTCAATTAGAACTATAGAGCACAAAGTAAGTATAATCTATAACATGCTATATAATACAAAGGAAAAACATTGAAAAAACAAAAGCGCTAAATACACTAATTTCGTACACTCTACACAACAAATACGAAAAGCACTTCAATTAGAACTATAGAGCACAAAGTAAGTATAATCTATAACATGCTATATAATACAAAGGAAAAACATTGAAAAAACAAAAGCGCTAAATACACTAATTTCGAACACTCTACAACAAATACGAAAAGCACTTCAATTAGAACTATAGAGCACAAAGTAAGTATAATCTATAACATGCTATATAATACAAAGGAAAAACATTGAAAAAACAAAAGCGCTAAATACACTAATTTCGTACACTCTACACAACAAATACGAAAAGCACTTCAATTAGAACTATAGAGCACAAAGTAAGTATAATCTATAACATGCTATATAATACAAAGGAAAAACATTGAAAAAACAAAAGCGCTAAATACACTAATTTCGTACACTCTACACAACAAATACGAAAAGCACTTCAATTAGAACTATAGAGCACAAAGTAAGTATAATCTATAACATGCTATATAATACAAAGGAAAAACATTGAAAAAACAAAAGCGCTAAATACACTAATTTCGTACACTCTACACAACAAATACGAAAAGCACTTCAATTAGAACTATAGAGCACAAAGTAAGTATAATCTATAACATGCTATATAATACAAAGGAAAAACATTGAAAAAACAAAAGCGCTAAATACACTAATTTCGTACACTCTACACAACAAATACGAAAAGCACTTCAATTAGAACTATAGAGCACAAAGTAAGTATAATCTATAACATGCTATATAATACAAAGGAAAAACATTGAAAAAACAAAAGCGCTAAATACACTAATTTCGTACACTCTACACAACAAATACGAAAAGCACTTCAATTAGAACTATAGAGCACAAAGTAAGTATAATCTATAACATGCTATATAATACAAAGGAAAAACATTGAAAAAACAAAAGCGCTAAATACACTAATTTCGTACACTCTACACAACAAATACGAAAAGCACTTCAATTAGAACTATAGAGCACAAAGTAAGTATAATCTATAACATGCTATATAATACAAAGGAAAAACATTGAAAAAACAAAAGCGCTAAATACACTAATTTCGTACACTCTACACAACAAATACGAAAAGCACTTCAATTAGAACTATAGAGCACAAAGTAAGTATAATCTATAACATGCTATATAATACAAAGGAAAAACATTGAAAAAACAAAAGCGCTAAATACACTAATTTCGTACACTCTACACAACAAATACGAAAAGCACTTCAATTAGAACTATAGAGCACAAAGTAAGTATAATCTATAACATGCTATATAATACAAAGGAAAAACATTGAAAAAACAAAAGCGCTAAATACACTAATTTCGTACACTCTACACAACAAATACGAAAAGCACTTCAATTAGAACTATAGAGCACAAAGTAAGTATAATCTATAACATGCTATATAATACAAAGGAAAAACATTGAAAAAACAAAAGCGCTAAATACACTAATTTCGTACACTCTACACAACAAATACGAAAAGCACTTCAATTAGAACTATAGAGCACAAAGTAAGTATAATCTATAACATGCTATATAATACAAAGGAAAAACATTGAAAAAACAAAAGCGCTAAATACACTAATTTCGTACACTCTACACAACAAATACGAAAAGCACTTCAATTAGAACTATAGAGCACAAAGTAAGTATAATCTATAACATGCTATATAATACAAAGGAAAAACATTGAAAAAACAAAAGCGCTAAATACACTAATTTCGTACACTCTACACAACAAATACGAAAAGCACTTCAATTAGAACTATAGAGCACAAAGTAAGTATAATCTATAACATGCTATATAATACAAAGGAAAAACATTGAAAAAACAAAAGCGCTAAATACACTAATTTCGTACACTCTACACAACAAATACGAAAAGCACTTCAATTAGAACTATAGAGCACAAAGTAAGTATAATCTATAACATGCTATATAATACAAAGGAAAAACATTGAAAAAACAAAAGCGCTAAATACACTAATTTCGTACACTCTACACAACAAATACGAAAAGCACTTCAATTAGAACTATAGAGCACAAAGTAAGTATAATCTATAACATGCTATATAATACAAAGGAAAAACATTGAAAAAACAAAAGCGCTAAATACACTAATTTCGTACACTCTACACAACAAATACGAAAAGCACTTCAATTAGAACTATAGAGCACAAAGTAAGTATAATCTATAACATGCTATATAATACAAAGGAAAAACATTGAAAAAACAAAAGCGCTAAATACACTAATTTCGAACACTCTACACAACAAATACGAAAAGCACTTCAATTAGAACTATAGAGCACAAAGTAAGTATAATCTATAACATGCTATATAATACAAAGGAAAAACATTGAAAAAACAAAAGCGCTAAATACACTAATTTCGTACACTCTACACAACAAATACGAAAAGCACTTCAATTAGAACTATAGAGCACAAAGTAAGTATAATCTATAACATGCTATATAATACAAAGGAAAAACATTGAAAAAACAAAAGCGCTAAATACACTAATTTCGTACACTCTACACAACAAATACGAAAAGCACTTCAATTAGAACTATAGAGCACAAAGTAAGTATAATCTATAACATGCTATATAATACAAAGGAAAAACATTGAAAAAACAAAAGCGCTAAATACACTAATTTCGTACACTCTACACAACAAATACGAAAAGCACTTCAATTAGAACTATAGAGCACAAAGTAAGTATAATCTATAACATGCTATATAATACAAAGGAAAAACATTGAAAAAACAAAAGCGCTAAATACACTAATTTCGTACACTCTACAACAAATACGAAAAGCACTTCAATTAGAACTATAGAGCACAAAGTAAGTATAATCTATAACATGCTATATAATACAAAGGAAAAACATTGAAAAAACAAAAGCGCTAAATACACTAATTTCGTACACTCTACACAACAAATACGAAAAGCACTTCAATTAGAACTATAGAGCACAAAGTAAGTATAATCTATAACATGCTATATAATACAAAGGAAAAACATTGAAAAAACAAAAGCGCTAAATACACTAATTTCGTACACTCTACACAACAAATACGAAAAGCACTTCAATTAGAACTATAGAGCACAAAGTAAGTATAATCTATAACATGCTATATAATACAAAGGAAAAACATTGAAAAAACAAAAGCGCTAAATACACTAATTTCGTACACTCTACACAACAAATACGAAAAGCACTTCAATTAGAACTATAGAGCACAAAGTAAGTATAATCTATAACATGCTATATAATACAAAGGAAAAACATTGAAAAAACAAAAGCGCTAAATACACTAATTTCGTACACTCTACACAACAAATACGAAAAGCACTTCAATTAGAACTATAGAGCACAAAGTAAGTATAATCTATAACATGCTATATAATACAAAGGAAAAACATTGAAAAAACAAAAGCGCTAAATACACTAATTTCGTACACTCTACACAACAAATACGAAAAGCACTTCAATTAGAACTATAGAGCACAAAGTAAGTATAATCTATAACATGCTATATAATACAAAGGAAAAACATTGAAAAAACAAAAGCGCTAAATACACTAATTTCGTACACTCTACACAACAAATACGAAAAGCACTTCAATTAGAACTATAGAGCACAAAGTAAGTATAATCTATAACATGCTATATAATACAAAGGAAAAACATTGAAAAAACAAAAGCGCTAAATACACTAATTTCGTACACTCTACACAACAAATACGAAAAGCACTTCAATTAGAACTATAGAGCACAAAGTAAGTATAATCTATAACATGCTATATAATACAAAGGAAAAACATTGAAAAAACAAAAGCGCTAAATACACTAATTTCGTACACTCTACACAACAAATACGAAAAGCACTTCAATTAGAACTATAGAGCACAAAGTAAGTATAATCTATAACATGCTATATAATACAAAGGAAAAACATTGAAAAAACAAAAGCGCTAAATACACTAATTTCGTACACTCTACACAACAAATACGAAAAGCACTTCAATTAGAACTATAGAGCACAAAGTAAGTATAATCTATAACATGCTATATAATACAAAGGAAAAACATTGAAAAAACAAAAGCGCTAAATACACTAATTTCGTACACTCTACACAACAAATACGAAAAGCACTTCAATTAGAACTATAGAGCACAAAGTAAGTATAATCTATAACATGCTATATAATACAAAGGAAAAACATTGAAAAAACAAAAGCGCTAAATACACTAATTTCGTACACTCTACACAACAAATACGAAAAGCACTTCAATTAGAACTATAGAGCACAAAGTAAGTATAATCTATAACATGCTATATAATACAAAGGAAAAACATTGAAAAAACAAAAGCGCTAAATACACTAATTTCGTACACTCTACACAACAAATACGAAAAGCACTTCAATTAGAACTATAGAGCACAAAGTAAGTATAATCTATAACATGCTATATAATACAAAGGAAAAACATTGAAAAAACAAAAGCGCTAAATACACTAATTTCGTACACTCTACAACAAATACGAAAAGCACTTCAATTAGAACTATAGAGCACAAAGTAAGTATAATCTATAACATGCTATATAATACAAAGGAAAAACATTGAAAAAACAAAAGCGCTAAATACACTAATTTCGTACACTCTACACAACAAATACGAAAAGCACTTCAATTAGAACTATAGAGCACAAAGTAAGTATAATCTATAACATGCTATATAATACAAAGGAAAAACATTGAAAAAACAAAAGCGCTAAATACACTAATTTCGTACACTCTACACAACAAATACGAAAAGCACTTCAATTAGAACTATAGAGCACAAAGTAAGTATAATCTATAACATGCTATATAATACAAAGGAAAAACATTGAAAAAACAAAAGCGCTAAATACACTAATTTCGTACACTCTACACAACAAATACGAAAAGCACTTCAATTAGAACTATAGAGCACAAAGTAAGTATAATCTATAACATGCTATATAATACAAAGGAAAAACATTGAAAAAACAAAAGCGCTAAATACACTAATTTCGTACACTCTACACAACAAATACGAAAAGCACTTCAATTAGAACTATAGAGCACAAAGTAAGTATAATCTATAACATGCTATATAATACAAAGGAAAAACATTGAAAAAACAAAAGCGCTAAATACACTAATTTCGTACACTCTACACAACAAATACGAAAAGCACTTCAATTAGAACTATAGAGCACAAAGTAAGTATAATCTATAACATGCTATATAATACAAAGGAAAAACATTGAAAAAACAAAAGCGCTAAATACACTAATTTCGTACACTCTACACAACAAATACGAAAAGCACTTCAATTAGAACTATAGAGCACAAAGTAAGTATAATCTATAACATGCTATATAATACAAAGGAAAAACATTGAAAAAACAAAAGCGCTAAATACACTAATTTCGTACACTCTACAACAAATACGAAAAGCACTTCAATTAGAACTATAGAGCACAAAGTAAGTATAATCTATAACATGCTATATAATACAAAGGAAAAACATTGAAAAAACAAAAGCGCTAAATACACTAATTTCGTAACACTACACAACAAATACGAAAAGCACTTCAATTAGAACTATAGAGCACAAAGTAAGTATAATCTATAACATGCTATATAATACAAAGGAAAAACATTGAAAAAACAAAAGCGCTAAATACACTAATTTCGTACACTCTACACAACAAATACGAAAAGCACTTCAATTAGAACTATAGAGCACAAAGTAAGTATAATCTATAACATGCTATATAATACAAAGGAAAAACATTGAAAAAACAAAAGCGCTAAATACACTAATTTCGTACACTCTACACAACAAATACGAAAAGCACTTCAATTAGAACTATAGAGCACAAAGTAAGTATAATCTATAACATGCTATATAATACAAAGGAAAAACATTGAAAAAACAAAAGCGCTAAATACACTAATTTCGTACACTCTACACAACAAATACGAAAAGCACTTCAATTAGAACTATAGAGCACAAAGTAAGTATAATCTATAACATGCTATATAATACAAAGGAAAAACATTGAAAAAACAAAAGCGCTAAATACACTAATTTCGTACACTCTACAACAAATACGAAAAGCACTTCAATTAGAACTATAGAGCACAAAGTAAGTATAATCTATAACATGCTATATAATACAAAGGAAAAACATTGAAAAAACAAAAGCGCTAAATACACTAATTTCGTACACTCTACACAACAAATACGAAAAGCACTTCAATTAGAACTATAGAGCACAAAGTAAGTATAATCTATAACATGCTATATAATACAAAGGAAAAACATTGAAAAAACAAAAGCGCTAAATACACTAATTTCGTACACTCTACACAACAAATACGAAAAGCACTTCAATTAGAACTATAGAGCACAAAGTAAGTATAATCTATAACATGCTATATAATACAAAGGAAAAACATTGAAAAAACAAAAGCGCTAAATACACTAATTTCGTACACTCTACACAACAAATACGAAAAGCACTTCAATTAGAACTATAGAGCACAAAGTAAGTATAATCTATAACATGCTATATAATACAAAGGAAAAACATTGAAAAAACAAAAGCGCTAAATACACTAATTTCGTACACTCTACACAACAAATACGAAAAGCACTTCAATTAGAACTATAGAGCACAAAGTAAGTATAATCTATAACATGCTATATAATACAAAGGAAAAACATTGAAAAAACAAAAGCGCTAAATACACTAATTTCGTACACTCTACACAACAAATACGAAAAGCACTTCAATTAGAACTATAGAGCACAAAGTAAGTATAATCTATAACATGCTATATAATACAAAGGAAAAACATTGAAAAAACAAAAGCGCTAAATACACTAATTTCGTACACTCTACACAACAAATACGAAAAGCACTTCAATTAGAACTATAGAGCACAAAGTAAGTATAATCTATAACATGCTATATAATACAAAGGAAAAACATTGAAAAAACAAAAGCGCTAAATACACTAATTTCGTACACTCTACACAACAAATACGAAAAGCACTTCAATTAGAACTATAGAGCACAAAGTAAGTATAATCTATAACATGCTATATAATACAAAGGAAAAACATTGAAAAAACAAAAGCGCTAAATACACTAATTTCGTACACTCTACACAACAAATACGAAAAGCACTTCAATTAGAACTATAGAGCACAAAGTAAGTATAATCTATAACATGCTATATAATACAAAGGAAAAACATTGAAAAAACAAAAGCGCTAAATACACTAATTTCGTACACTCTACACAACAAATACGAAAAGCACTTCAATTAGAACTATAGAGCACAAAGTAAGTATAATCTATAACATGCTATATAATACAAAGGAAAAACATTGAAAAAACAAAAGCGCTAAATACACTAATTTCGTACACTCTACACAACAAATACGAAAAGCACTTCAATTAGAACTATAGAGCACAAAGTAAGTATAATCTATAACATGCTATATAATACAAAGGAAAAACATTGAAAAAACAAAAGCGCTAAATACACTAATTTCGTACACTCTACACAACAAATACGAAAAGCACTTCAATTAGAACTATAGAGCACAAAGTAAGTATAATCTATAACATGCTATATAATACAAAGGAAAAACATTGAAAAAACAAAAGCGCTAAATACACTAATTTCGTACACTCTACACAACAAATACGAAAAGCACTTCAATTAGAACTATAGAGCACAAAGTAAGTATAATCTATAACATGCTATATAATACAAAGGAAAAACATTGAAAAAACAAAAGCGCTAAATACACTAATTTCGAACACTCTACAACAAATACGAAAAGCACTTCAATTAGAACTATAGAGCACAAAGTAAGTATAATCTATAACATGCTATATAATACAAAGGAAAAACATTGAAAAAACAAAAGCGCTAAATACACTAATTTCGTACACTCTACACAACAAATACGAAAAGCACTTCAATTAGAACTATAGAGCACAAAGTAAGTATAATCTATAACATGCTATATAATACAAAGGAAAAACATTGAAAAAACAAAAGCGCTAAATACACTAATTTCGTACACTCTACACAACAAATACGAAAAGCACTTCAATTAGAACTATAGAGCACAAAGTAAGTATAATCTATAACATGCTATATAATACAAAGGAAAAACATTGAAAAAACAAAAGCGCTAAATACACTAATTTCGTACACTCTACACAACAAATACGAAAAGCACTTCAATTAGAACTATAGAGCACAAAGTAAGTATAATCTATAACATGCTATATAATACAAAGGAAAAACATTGAAAAAACAAAAGCGCTAAATACACTAATTTCGTACACTCTACACAACAAATACGAAAAGCACTTCAATTAGAACTATAGAGCACAAAGTAAGTATAATCTATAACATGCTATATAATACAAAGGAAAAACATTGAAAAAACAAAAGCGCTAAATACACTAATTTCGTACACTCTACACAACAAATACGAAAAGCACTTCAATTAGAACTATAGAGCACAAAGTAAGTATAATCTATAACATGCTATATAATACAAAGGAAAAACATTGAAAAAACAAAAGCGCTAAATACACTAATTTCGTACACTCTACACAACAAATACGAAAAGCACTTCAATTAGAACTATAGAGCACAAAGTAAGTATAATCTATAACATGCTATATAATACAAAGGAAAAACATTGAAAAAACAAAAGCGCTAAATACACTAATTTCGTACACTCTACACAACAAATACGAAAAGCACTTCAATTAGAACTATAGAGCACAAAGTAAGTATAATCTATAACATGCTATATAATACAAAGGAAAAACATTGAAAAAACAAAAGCGCTAAATACACTAATTTCGTACACTCTACACAACAAATACGAAAAGCACTTCAATTAGAACTATAGAGCACAAAGTAAGTATAATCTATAACATGCTATATAATACAAAGGAAAAACATTGAAAAAACAAAAGCGCTAAATACACTAATTTCGAACACTCTACAACAAATACGAAAAGCACTTCAATTAGAACTATAGAGCACAAAGTAAGTATAATCTATAACATGCTATATAATACAAAGGAAAAACATTGAAAAAACAAAAGCGCTAAATACACTAATTTCGTACACTCTACAACAAATACGAAAAGCACTTCAATTAGAACTATAGAGCACAAAGTAAGTATAATCTATAACATGCTATATAATACAAAGGAAAAACATTGAAAAAACAAAAGCGCTAAATACACTAATTTCGTACACTCTACACAACAAATACGAAAAGCACTTCAATTAGAACTATAGAGCACAAAGTAAGTATAATCTATAACATGCTATATAATACAAAGGAAAAACATTGAAAAAACAAAAGCGCTAAATACACTAATTTCGTACACTCTACACAACAAATACGAAAAGCACTTCAATTAGAACTATAGAGCACAAAGTAAGTATAATCTATAACATGCTATATAATACAAAGGAAAAACATTGAAAAAACAAAAGCGCTAAATACACTAATTTCGTACACTCTACACAACAAATACGAAAAGCACTTCAATTAGAACTATAGAGCACAAAGTAAGTATAATCTATAACATGCTATATAATACAAAGGAAAAACATTGAAAAAACAAAAGCGCTAAATACACTAATTTCGAACACTCTACAACAAATACGAAAAGCACTTCAATTAGAACTATAGAGCACAAAGTAAGTATAATCTATAACATGCTATATAATACAAAGGAAAAACATTGAAAAAACAAAAGCGCTAAATACACTAATTTCGTACACTCTACAACAAATACGAAAAGCACTTCAATTAGAACTATAGAGCACAAAGTAAGTATAATCTATAACATGCTATATAATACAAAGGAAAAACATTGAAAAAACAAAAGCGCTAAATACACTAATTTCGTACACTCTACACAACAAATACGAAAAGCACTTCAATTAGAACTATAGAGCACAAAGTAAGTATAATCTATAACATGCTATATAATACAAAGGAAAAACATTGAAAAAACAAAAGCGCTAAATACACTAATTTCGTACACTCTACACAACAAATACGAAAAGCACTTCAATTAGAACTATAGAGCACAAAGTAAGTATAATCTATAACATGCTATATAATACAAAGGAAAAACATTGAAAAAACAAAAGCGCTAAATACACTAATTTCGTACACTCTACACAACAAATACGAAAAGCACTTCAATTAGAACTATAGAGCACAAAGTAAGTATAATCTATAACATGCTATATAATACAAAGGAAAAACATTGAAAAAACAAAAGCGCTAAATACACTAATTTCGTACACTCTACACAACAAATACGAAAAGCACTTCAATTAGAACTATAGAGCACAAAGTAAGTATAATCTATAACATGCTATATAATACAAAGGAAAAACATTGAAAAAACAAAAGCGCTAAATACACTAATTTCGTACACTCTACACAACAAATACGAAAAGCACTTCAATTAGAACTATAGAGCACAAAGTAAGTATAATCTATAACATGCTATATAATACAAAGGAAAAACATTGAAAAAACAAAAGCGCTAAATACACTAATTTCGTACACTCTACACAACAAATACGAAAAGCACTTCAATTAGAACTATAGAGCACAAAGTAAGTATAATCTATAACATGCTATATAATACAAAGGAAAAACATTGAAAAAACAAAAGCGCTAAATACACTAATTTCGTACACTCTACACAACAAATACGAAAAGCACTTCAATTAGAACTATAGAGCACAAAGTAAGTATAATCTATAACATGCTATATAATACAAAGGAAAAACATTGAAAAAACAAAAGCGCTAAATACACTAATTTCGTACACTCTACACAACAAATACGAAAAGCACTTCAATTAGAACTATAGAGCACAAAGTAAGTATAATCTATAACATGCTATATAATACAAAGGAAAAACATTGAAAAAACAAAAGCGCTAAATACACTAATTTCGTACACTCTACACAACAAATACGAAAAGCACTTCAATTAGAACTATAGAGCACAAAGTAAGTATAATCTATAACATGCTATATAATACAAAGGAAAAACATTGAAAAAACAAAAGCGCTAAATACACTAATTTCGTACACTCTACACAACAAATACGAAAAGCACTTCAATTAGAACTATAGAGCACAAAGTAAGTATAATCTATAACATGCTATATAATACAAAGGAAAAACATTGAAAAAACAAAAGCGCTAAATACACTAATTTCGTACACTCTACACAACAAATACGAAAAGCACTTCAATTAGAACTATAGAGCACAAAGTAAGTATAATCTATAACATGCTATATAATACAAAGGAAAAACATTGAAAAAACAAAAGCGCTAAATACACTAATTTCGTACACTCTACACAACAAATACGAAAAGCACTTCAATTAGAACTATAGAGCACAAAGTAAGTATAATCTATAACATGCTATATAATACAAAGGAAAAACATTGAAAAAACAAAAGCGCTAAATACACTAATTTCGTACACTCTACACAACAAATACGAAAAGCACTTCAATTAGAACTATAGAGCACAAAGTAAGTATAATCTATAACATGCTATATAATACAAAGGAAAAACATTGAAAAAACAAAAGCGCTAAATACACTAATTTCGTACACTCTACACAACAAATACGAAAAGCACTTCAATTAGAACTATAGAGCACAAAGTAAGTATAATCTATAACATGCTATATAATACAAAGGAAAAACATTGAAAAAACAAAAGCGCTAAATGTACTAATTTCGAACACTCTACAACAAATACGAAAAGCACTTCAATTAGAACTATAGAGCACAAAGTAAGTATAATCTATAACATGCTATATAATACAAAGGAAAAACATTGAAAAAACAAAAGCGCTAAATACACTAATTTCGTACACTCTACACAACAAATACGAAAAGCACTTCAATTAGAACTATAGAGCACAAAGTAAGTATAATCTATAACATGCTATATAATACAAAGGAAAAACATTGAAAAAACAAAAGCGCTAAATACACTAATTTCGTACACTCTACACAACAAATACGAAAAGCACTTCAATTAGAACTATAGAGCACAAAGTAAGTATAATCTATAACATGCTATATAATACAAAGGAAAAACATTGAAAAAACAAAAGCGCTAAATGTACTAATTTCGAACACTCTACAACAAATACGAAAAGCACTTCAATTAGAACTATAGAGCACAAAGTAAGTATAATCTATAACATGCTATATAATACAAAGGAAAAACATTGAAAAAACAAAAGCGCTAAATACACTAATTTCGTACACTCTACACAACAAATACGAAAAGCACTTCAATTAGAACTATAGAGCACAAAGTAAGTATAATCTATAACATGCTATATAATACAAAGGAAAAACATTGAAAAAACAAAAGCGCTAAATACACTAATTTCGTACACTCTACACAACAAATACGAAAAGCACTTCAATTAGAACTATAGAGCACAAAGTAAGTATAATCTATAACATGCTATATAATACAAAGGAAAAACATTGAAAAAACAAAAGCGCTAAATACACTAATTTCGTACACTCTACACAACAAATACGAAAAGCACTTCAATTAGAACTATAGAGCACAAAGTAAGTATAATCTATAACATGCTATATAATACAAAGGAAAAACATTGAAAAAACAAAAGCGCTAAATACACTAATTTCGTACACTCTACAACAAATACGAAAAGCACTTCAATTAGAACTATAGAGCACAAAGTAAGTATAATCTATAACATGCTATATAATACAAAGGAAAAACATTGAAAAAACAAAAGCGCTAAATACACTAATTTCGTACACTCTACACAACAAATACGAAAAGCACTTCAATTAGAACTATAGAGCACAAAGTAAGTATAATCTATAACATGCTATATAATACAAAGGAAAAACATTGAAAAAACAAAAGCGCTAAATACACTAATTTCGTACACTCTACACAACAAATACGAAAAGCACTTCAATTAGAACTATAGAGCACAAAGTAAGTATAATCTATAACATGCTATATAATACAAAGGAAAAACATTGAAAAAACAAAAGCGCTAAATACACTAATTTCGTACACTCTACACAACAAATACGAAAAGCACTTCAATTAGAACTATAGAGCACAAAGTAAGTATAATCTATAACATGCTATATAATACAAAGGAAAAACATTGAAAAAACAAAAGCGCTAAATACACTAATTTCGTACACTCTACACAACAAATACGAAAAGCACTTCAATTAGAACTATAGAGCACAAAGTAAGTATAATCTATAACATGCTATATAATACAAAGGAAAAACATTGAAAAAACAAAAGCGCTAAATACACTAATTTCGTACACTCTACACAACAAATACGAAAAGCACTTCAATTAGAACTATAGAGCACAAAGTAAGTATAATCTATAACATGCTATATAATACAAAGGAAAAACATTGAAAAAACAAAAGCGCTAAATACACTAATTTCGTACACTCTACACAACAAATACGAAAAGCACTTCAATTAGAACTATAGAGCACAAAGTAAGTATAATCTATAACATGCTATATAATACAAAGGAAAAACATTGAAAAAACAAAAGCGCTAAATACACTAATTTCGTACACTCTACACAACAAATACGAAAAGCACTTCAATTAGAACTATAGAGCACAAAGTAAGTATAATCTATAACATGCTATATAATACAAAGGAAAAACATTGAAAAAACAAAAGCGCTAAATACACTAATTTCGTACACTCTACACAACAAATACGAAAAGCACTTCAATTAGAACTATAGAGCACAAAGTAAGTATAATCTATAACATGCTATATAATACAAAGGAAAAACATTGAAAAAACAAAAGCGCTAAATACACTAATTTCGTACACTCTACACAACAAATACGAAAAGCACTTCAATTAGAACTATAGAGCACAAAGTAAGTATAATCTATAACATGCTATATAATACAAAGGAAAAACATTGAAAAAACAAAAGCGCTAAATGTACTAATTTCGTACACTCTACAACAAATACGAAAAGCACTTCAATTAGAACTATAGAGCACAAAGTAAGTATAATCTATAACATGCTATATAATACAAAGGAAAAACATTGAAAAAACAAAAGCGCTAAATACACTAATTTCGTACACTCTACACAACAAATACGAAAAGCACTTCAATTAGAACTATAGAGCACAAAGTAAGTATAATCTATAACATGCTATATAATACAAAGGAAAAACATTGAAAAAACAAAAGCGCTAAATACACTAATTTCGTACACTCTACACAACAAATACGAAAAGCACTTCAATTAGAACTATAGAGCACAAAGTAAGTATAATCTATAACATGCTATATAATACAAAGGAAAAACATTGAAAAAACAAAAGCGCTAAATACACTAATTTCGTACACTCTACACAACAAATACGAAAAGCACTTCAATTAGAACTATAGAGCACAAAGTAAGTATAATCTATAACATGCTATATAATACAAAGGAAAAACATTGAAAAAACAAAAGCGCTAAATACACTAATTTCGTACACTCTACACAACAAATACGAAAAGCACTTCAATTAGAACTATAGAGCACAAAGTAAGTATAATCTATAACATGCTATATAATACAAAGGAAAAACATTGAAAAAACAAAAGCGCTAAATACACTAATTTCGTACACTCTACAACAAATACGAAAAGCACTTCAATTAGAACTATAGAGCACAAAGTAAGTATAATCTATAACATGCTATATAATACAAAGGAAAAACATTGAAAAAACAAAAGCGCTAAATACACTAATTTCGTACACTCTACACAACAAATACGAAAAGCACTTCAATTAGAACTATAGAGCACAAAGTAAGTATAATCTATAACATGCTATATAATACAAAGGAAAAACATTGAAAAAACAAAAGCGCTAAATACACTAATTTCGTACACTCTACACAACAAATACGAAAAGCACTTCAATTAGAACTATAGAGCACAAAGTAAGTATAATCTATAACATGCTATATAATACAAAGGAAAAACATTGAAAAAACAAAAGCGCTAAATACACTAATTTCGTACACTCTACACAACAAATACGAAAAGCACTTCAATTAGAACTATAGAGCACAAAGTAAGTATAATCTATAACATGCTATATAATACAAAGGAAAAACATTGAAAAAACAAAAGCGCTAAATACACTAATTTCGTACACTCTACACAACAAATACGAAAAGCACTTCAATTAGAACTATAGAGCACAAAGTAAGTATAATCTATAACATGCTATATAATACAAAGGAAAAACATTGAAAAAACAAAAGCGCTAAATACACTAATTTCGTACACTCTACACAACAAATACGAAAAGCACTGCAATTAGAACTATAGAGCACAAAGTAAGTATAATCTATAACATGCTATATAATACAAAGGAAAAACATTGAAAAAACAAAAGCGCTAAATACACTAATTTCGTACACTCTACAACAAATACGAAAAGCACTTCAATTAGAACTATAGAGCACAAAGTAAGTATAATCTATAACATGCTATATAATACAAAGGAAAAACATTGAAAAAACAAAAGCGCTAAATACACTAATTTCGTACACTCTACACAACAAATACGAAAAGCACTTCAATTAGAACTATAGAGCACAAAGTAAGTATAATCTATAACATGCTATATAATACAAAGGAAAAACATTGAAAAAACAAAAGCGCTAAATACACTAATTTCGTACACTCTACACAACAAATACGAAAAGCACTTCAATTAGAACTATAGAGCACAAAGTAAGTATAATCTATAACATGCTACATAATACAAAGGAAAAACATTGAAAAAACAAAAGCGCTAAATACACTAATTTCGTACACTCTACACAACAAATACGAAAAGCACTTCAATTAGAACTATAGAGCACAAAGTAAGTATAATCTATAACATGCTATATAATACAAAGGAAAAACATTGAAAAAACAAAAGCGCTAAATACACTAATTTCGTACACTCTACACAACAAATACGAAAAGCACTTCAATTAGAACTATAGAGCACAAAGTAAGTATAATCTATAACATGCTATATAATACAAAGGAAAAACATTGAAAAAACAAAAGCGCTAAATACACTAATTTCGTACACTCTACACAACAAATACGAAAAGCACTTCAATTAGAACTATAGAGCACAAAGTAAGTATAATCTATAACATGCTATATAATACAAAGGAAAAACATTGAAAAAACAAAAGCGCTAAATACACTAATTTCGTACACTCTACACAACAAATACGAAAAGCACTTCAATTAGAACTATAGAGCACAAAGTAAGTATAATCTATAACATGCTATATAATACAAAGGAAAAACATTGAAAAAAACAAAAGCGCTAAATGTACTAATTTCGAACACTCTACAACAAATACGAAAAGCACTTCAATTAGAACTATAGAGCACAAAGTAAGTATAATCTATAACATGCTATATAATACAAAGGAAAAACATTGAAAAAACAAAAGCGCTAAATACACTAATTTCGTACACTCTACACAACAAATACGAAAAGCACTTCAATTAGAACTATAGAGCACAAAGTAAGTATAATCTATAACATGCTATATAATACAAAGGAAAAACATTGAAAAAACAAAAGCGCTAAATACACTAATTTCGTACACTCTACACAACAAATACGAAAAGCACTGCAATTAGAACTATAGAGCACAAAGTAAGTATAATCTATAACATGCTATATAATACAAAGGAAAAACATTGAAAAAACAAAAGCGCTAAATACACTAATTTCGTACACTCTACACAACAAATACGAAAAGCACTTCAATTAGAACTATAGAGCACAAAGTAAGTATAATCTATAACATGCTATATAATACAAAGGAAAAACATTGAAAAAACAAAAGCGCTAAATACACTAATTTCGTACACTCTACACAACAAATACGAAAAGCACTTCAATTAGAACTATAGAGCACAAAGTAAGTATAATCTATAACATGCTATATAATACAAAGGAAAAACATTGAAAAAACAAAAGCGCTAAATACACTAATTTCGTACACTCTACACAACAAATACGAAAAGCACTTCAATTAGAACTATAGAGCACAAAGTAAGTATAATCTATAACATGCTATATAATACAAAGGAAAAACATTGAAAAAACAAAAGCGCTAAATACACTAATTTCGTACACTCTACACAACAAATACGAAAAGCACTTCAATTAGAACTATAGAGCACAAAGTAAGTATAATCTATAACATGCTATATAATACAAAGGAAAAACATTGAAAAAACAAAAGCGCTAAATACACTAATTTCGTACACTCTACACAACAAATACGAAAAGCACTTCAATTAGAACTATAGAGCACAAAGTAAGTATAATCTATAACATGCTACATAATACAAAGGAAAAACATTGAAAAAACAAAAGCGCTAAATACACTAATTTCGTACACTCTACACAACAAATACGAAAAGCACTTCAATTAGAACTATAGAGCACAAAGTAAGTATAATCTATAACATGCTATATAATACAAAGGAAAAACATTGAAAAAACAAAAGCGCTAAATACACTAATTTCGTACACTCTACAACAAATACGAAAAGCACTTCAATTAGAACTATAGAGCACAAAGTAAGTATAATCTATAACATGCTATATAATACAAAGGAAAAACATTGAAAAAACAAAAGCGCTAAATACACTAATTTCGTACACTCTACACAACAAATACGAAAAGCACTTCAATTAGAACTATAGAGCACAAAGTAAGTATAATCTATAACATGCTATATAATACAAAGGAAAAACATTGAAAAAACAAAAGCGCTAAATACACTAATTTCGTACACTCTACACAACAAATACGAAAAGCACTTCAATTAGAACTATAGAGCACAAAGTAAGTATAATCTATAACATGCTATATAATACAAAGGAAAAACATTGAAAAAACAAAAGCGCTAAATACACTAATTTCGTACACTCTACACAACAAATACGAAAAGCACTTCAATTAGAACTATAGAGCACAAAGTAAGTATAATCTATAACATGCTATATAATACAAAGGAAAAACATTGAAAAAACAAAAGCGCTAAATGTACTAATTTCGAACACTCTACACAACAAATACGAAAAGCACTTCAATTAGAACTATAGAGCACAAAGTAAGTATAATCTATAACATGCTATATAATACAAAGGAAAAACATTGAAAAAACAAAAGCGCTAAATACACTAATTTCGTACACTCTACACAACAAATACGAAAAGCACTTCAATTAGAACTATAGAGCACAAAGTAAGTATAATCTATAACATGCTATATAATACAAAGGAAAAACATTGAAAAAACAAAAGCGCTAAATACACTAATTTCGTACACTCTACACAACAAATACGAAAAGCACTTCAATTAGAACTATAGAGCACAAAGTAAGTATAATCTATAACATGCTATATATACAAGGAAAAACATTGAAAAAACAAAAGCGCTAAATACTAATTTCGAACACTCTACAACAAATACGAAAAGCACTTCAATTAGAACTATAGAGCACAAATAAGTATAATCTATAACATGCTATATAATACAAAGGAAAAACATTGAAAAAACAAAAGCGCTAAATACACTAATTTCGTACACTACACAACAAATACGAAAAGCACTTCAATTAGAACTATAGAGCACAAAGTAAGTATAATCTATAAATGCTATATAATACAAAGGAAAAACATTGAAAAACAAAAGCGCTAAATACACTAATTTCGTACACTCTACACAACAAATACGAAAAGCACTTCAATTAGAACTATAGAGCACAAAAGTAAGTATAATCTATAACATGCTATATAATACAAAGGAAAAACATTGAAAAAACAAAAGCGCTAAATACACTAATTTCGTACACTCTATACAACAAATACGAAAAGCACTTCAATTAGAACTATAGAGCACAAAGTAAGTATAATCTATAGCATGCTATATAATACAAAGGAAAACATTGAAAAAACAAAAGCGCTAAATACCACTAATTTCGTACACTCTAC